>NC_066875.1:45455158-45556841 GCF_022985175.1 Labeo rohita
AGAGTTTTGCACTCACATTTCATTCTGTAAACATATATATATATATATATATATATTATTATTATTATTATTATTATTATTATTTACATTACAGGATAGTTTGAGTGACCATGAAATTGTGGTGCTATCAGATCAATTATGTTTCTTAGGGCCTCTTGATGTCAGTCAATTAGTATTATGCATCTGACACAGCAAGACTGAATTGTGTTATTGTAAGTAAATTATGCATGTAGTGAAGAAAAGAGAAGAAGATAGTGTCCTCCTCGCTCTCCCGCACGTGCATGGGATGCAGCTTTGATGTGTTTCTTTCAGGCGGCAGGACAAACATCCCATCTGTGGCCCATCTTCCGTAACGTCCCGAAGGACTCTGGCTCTGGCTATAATATGTATGGAGAAGCTGAAAGAAAGAGAGAATACTGTGAACACATCTGGGATTTAAGATCTTGATTGTTTCGTCTTATGCCAAAACCAACTTTTGCTTAATGCATCCTCACAGAAATAGTTCCAGCACAAAAAGGATGATTGTGGCAACCCCTTTTTTTGCTGTTAGGGAAGGAAAGAGAGTGATTTAACAAAAATACAAGCTTAATATTCTTACTTTTAAATCCCCTAGTACCTTTTTTAACTGACAAAATGCTGCACACATTATCAAAAGAGCTTTACCAATATTTAATCCAGAATATGTTTCGTTGCAAATCATTTTTGAAAATTAACATTATAAAAAAACATCCTTATAGAATCAGATGAAGCTTAGAATGACTGAACTAATCAAATCTGCATCATTAATCTATCTAAACTCATCCTGTATATTTTTTATACTAAATACATGAATGAAAAATTATTCAATTATCTTATTCAATTATATATATATGGTACACAAAGACTACATTTGAACAAACCTGTAACCTTTAGCATTTCAACATGTTATGTTATCAAAAACCAGGAGCATCTTCATTTCCATATTTCCGTCTGCTCCTGTTTTGCATTGCGTTTTCGCTGATGTTGCCCCATGGAATTTGACCCTGATGGAAACATCCATTGAATTTTAATTAATCGTACATTTTCGAAGCTCCTATTTAGTGCTGCATTTTTATTTTATATTTATCTCTTTATCCCAGTTAATTACCAAAGCTTTAGGTATGAGCACTGAAGACAGTTTTCATCTGATGTGACAAAACACTCTGACATTGGATGATGTATGGGTTAAAAGTGCATGTCTTTTATTATGAACAAAAATTAACATGTTTTCACCAAATCAAAATTATGTTAGAATATGTGGCATTGAAATATTTGGAGGTTTTGTGATTTGAAGTATTTTCAAATATAAGCACGTGAATGTGTGTGTTTCTAGGTTTATCCAGACTGATCTGAGCATGTGTTGGTACATGGTGTGTGTCACAACATTTTGAAGCAAATGCGTCTGAGAAGAAGAAAGAAGGTGAGTGTGAAGTCGCCCAGGGCTGCTTGTCTCTTGAGATTTATTTTTTGGGCGTGTCAAGTATGTTAGAATGATGTGTGTGTTTCTGGACTTCCTATATATCCAAGTGCACACTTTATACACACTGCCTGGTGTGTGTTTTAGTAAATTTAGTACTTCAGTGATTAAAAGAATGCTAGCATTACATCACCTGCTCACTGGATCCTCTGCACTGAATGGGTGCCGTCAGAATGAGAGTTCAAACAGCTGATTAAAAAAAATCACAATAATCCACAATATTAAGTAATCCACACCACTCCAGTCCATCAGTCTTGTGAAAAGAAAAGGTGTGTTTGTAAGAAACAAATCCATCATGAAAATGTTTTTAACTTTTCGGCAAGTCCATAATCTATAATACCATTTAAACCAGTGAAAAAAGTTGTCTTGTCTGAATCAGGAGAGACATATGCACAGATGAAGTACTGTTTACAAGAGAAAACAGTCAAAAATAGTTATGTATTTTGTGGATTTTGATGTGAGAGAACAACAGGAAATGGACTTTTTCACTGGAGAAAGCATTATTATAGATTATCGACGTATAGTTTGGTCAGTAGCAATGGTTTAAAATTATACAAACACACAGCTTTTCATTTCACAAAACATAAAGTGATTAACTGGAATGGTGTGGTTTACTTGTGGATTATTGTGATGTTATTATCAGCTGTTTGGACTCTCATTCTGACGGCACCCATTCACTGCAGAGTATCCATTGCTAAACAAGTGATGTAATGCTACATTTCTCCACATTTTTATGCCTATTTAAATAAATACTACAGCATGTTGCAAATATTAAACTACACAGCCAATAAAATATAAACCTTTTGTTATCCAAGGCAGTGAACGGTTACGACAGGAAGCAGAGATGAAAATAACACCTGTGAGAAAAAAAAACACTCCTGTCCAGCCGAACTCTCAGCAGCCAGTCCAGATTACTGTCCTGCCCTCACCAGGACCGCTCGTCTTCAGACGTGTGAACACTGTCACCGTCGTCAGAGAACATTAGCGCTGAGGCCGTCGCTCAGGTCAGAGAGCATGAATCGTAAGGTCAGCGTGAGGTCAATCAACAGGAAACGCCGTGGCCACCGTACCGTGAACCAGTCAGTGTGAACGTATAATCAGCTGTGACAGAAACATGCTGATCTATTGACTCTGCATGACGAATTTACAGTGGGGTTTTCAGTTGATTGATAGATAGCTATGATGATGGTTCATTCACAGATAGAACCCGGCATTTAAAAAGTCATTCACAAATGATTTTTTTGAATTGCAAATCATTACAAATAAATTGTGTGACAATGTGCGACATGACAGCTGCATGTAACACAATATATATTTTAAATGATGTGCATATCTAAACAGGGTTGCTTGTAAAGTCTGACTCTCTGAAGGCTATTGGCTGAAAGAAACAAAACCCAAAGGCAAAAAAATCTGAGCCAAAACTAACGGTTTCAGTCTAATCCGGAGAGAACTCAAAGATTCACAGTCACATCTGTCAGGCCAAACACTCATCCAATTATCTCCTGAATTATTTACTGAGCTACATCTGCTTTTGCAACAAGACTGATGCTGATGCTGACAGATGGGCCATGGTATGAAATCAATGGACAATGTGGTACCTGCACACATTAATGGCTGAGAAGTTCAGACATAGTATTTTGCATTCTAAAAAGTGAATTGATAGTCATTACAGTTATGCCAAAACATGGAAACATATTATTATTTATTTAGTATTTTATTTAGTTATTTGTAGCATTTGGAATTTGAAAATGGTTTCCTTGTCTCGATTTGGGGGTACTGGACCTGACAACCGCTAGACATCCATCATCCCCCCGCAGGCTTTGGAGGTTCTTTGGTTTGGTTCTACTGTAAGGAGGGCCAATATGATTGGTAGAGAACAAATGTAGGCGAATATGATTGGATCAGAGGAAATGGGAGAGGAGGGACTTTTGACACTGCTGTTAGATTATAATTGTATGTGGCACTTATAGGCACACTTAGCATTTATGACTAATAATGCATGCATGCGTTCAAACGAGTGCATTTATGCATATATTTTCTCTGTCTCTCTGTCTCTCTCTAGGGTTGTAGATAGTATCAGACACTGTTTGCTGCTTAACCCACATTAGATGGATTACCTTTCACAGATGGAGCAGATATAGATAGACATCCACATGCTCATGAGGCTTGTGCAAAATTCAGGACTGAATTGGGCCTGAATTAAAGCTGCAAACATGATACAGAATTGTATTTTAAATTTAAAGTAGAACTCAAACAGAATATGTACATTGTGTACCCATTCAGGTTATAGAAATGTGAAATATTATTACAATTTAAAATAGCTGGTTTATTTTTTTATATATTTTAAAACGTAATTTATTCCTGTGATGCAAAGCTGAATTTATCAGCATAATTTCTCCAGGCTTCTGTGTCACATGATCCTTCAGAAATCATTCTAATATGTCAATTTGCTGCTTAGGTTACATTTATGATTATCATTAATTGATCAGGATTTTTATACAAATAACATGTAACTTTCTCATCTGTTTTGCTGACTGTTAATTGTGTTGACAGTCTTCTACATGTCAGAATAAATTGTCATAATTAGTCAAAATTAATGACGCAATATAGCAGAACTCCTCTGTTGCGTGACTGTTGTATTTGTATGAATTGCAATTCACTAAATTCCTCTTCCTGTCATTCTAATTTCAATTAGATTCCAATTCTAACAGAAAAAAAAATAATTAAAAAAAATAATATATGTATGTATATATATATTTACATTCTGTATGGAACGCACATTGACCAGATGCATAGACACCCACACGCTCATATACATATGTGTGTCATGTTTAGGTCTCTGTCAGTCAAATAAACAGCATCTTTGCCTCACTCTATCTCTCTGTCCAGGGCTTCTCCGGAGATCGTCAAAGCGCTCCAGTAATGGATCTTCGGGGAGGCGCTAATGTGACGGACAGCAGGAAAGTGTGAAAAACATTCAGAGAGCATTTCACTCAGCCATCGCTTTAAAAGGGGCTCCACAGAATGGATATAAAGAGCTTGGTTTTTCTCTTTTTCTTTCTGTTTCTTTACTATAGATGACCTTGCACTTTAAAAGAGTTGGACAAAAAGGCCACGGGATAAAACGGGAGTTTATGAACAGATCGTTTTTTTTTATAGGTGAAGTGTGTCATTTTTTAAGTTCAAATATTTTTTAGCGTCAATGAATGTGGATCGATTGCTATTAGTCTTTCGAAGGTTGTTTCCTCCAGTAGTTCAAACGCTATATGATGCTTTAAGAACACTGATGAATTGGTTTGAATAGCCTATTGCAGACCCAGTTTTGGGGATAGTAAAGAAATAATGGTATACAAATCTGAATCACCATCCCATGGAAAGAAGGCTTCCGTTCTTGGCTCCAGACAGTATTTTTGGTGTCTAGTAAGCCCACAGGCTGTGATGTCACAAGTCACGATTGCAAAAGTGGCACCTCCGTTTGTCCTAAAGGACAATTGCAAAATGCAATTAAAATGAGCAAACAAATAAATAAATAATGAATACATAATCTAAATAATTAATTGTAAATCGCAATATGCCTGCAGTGATCACAGCAGGATGCACAAAACTCAAATTTTACAATTTTGAAGTGAGTGGTGTTGACCTGTACAAAACTCTACTCTTACGAAAATTAATGGTTTTACTACAACAAAACAAAACAAAACAAACAAACAAAAAACAAACAAAACAACAACAACAACAAAACATGGTAACTACAGATTAACCATAGTTTAACCATGGTATTTGTAGTAAAACCATGGTTGATTTTCATAAGGGTACACTAGAGTGTTTTCCATTGTTGCCAAAGCATTGCTATGTGTTTTGAGTGGGCCTATCAGTATTGCATGTAGCCTATCACTATTAGCCTATCAGTATTGCATTGTAAAATGACATAAAATGTCCCGTTAGAGCTACTACAGGTTTCCACCATATTGGTCTATCTACCTTATTTTTCTCCTAAGAGCAGGCGCCGCCATTTGTAAATTTAATGTGTCTGACTTCCTGTGTCATTCGCTTCCAGTAATTTTTAGCTGTACAAAACAGCACCTGCTATACCTGATATTGCAAACTGATGCGTGTTACCGTGTTATTTGTACTACAAACCAGTGTGTTCGCAGTTAAGATAATACATATTATCTTAATTGTGAACACACTGGTTTGTAGTACAAACAGTTTTATGATTACTGCACTTTGTTATTCTCTTATTTCCCTATAGCGGATAATGAACCGGAAGTCTCACGCATTCACAGAAAAAGTCTTACTTAAGCGTTGAAAAATAAGGTAACTAGCAATTGATCAATTAGCATATTTACAGTCTTTTACCATTAAAATTGCAAACTTTTTTCTACATCGTTTGCATTCTGAGTGATTGGTTACTAGTCAACCCTCAAGTTTCTGGTCTCTAGAGTCTAGACCCGACGTGGTTCCTTTTTTAATTGGAAGTGAGGCGTTGTAGACGCCTTGTTTTCATACGCCTTGTGTTGTATGTTCTACTTTATAGCCTACAAAGGAGTTATGATCTGTAAGCAACGTCTCCTGCTAATACAGATGTGAACTGTGTAAGGTTGAGCTGTCCCGAGCAAGAGGTCCGTGTGAGTTCAGGAGGTAAGATGTGCTCTGCTCAAACGCGCACTGACATCTCACCTTGCGAGAGTCACCAGAGGCTTTTAAGATCCTCCCCAACCTGTCACGCCGCTCTGCCTTCACTTAATGGAGTGCTTTTCTTCAAAGCATCTGCCTTTCTGCCTGTCGCTATCTCTATTTCATTACCAGCCCTCTGATCGCTGAAACGTCACACGCTGTATTTCATTCCAACTTGCTTCTGATCTCGTGATCTCGTGTCTCTGTCTCTAAAAATCATGCCTCGATTTTAATGGGTGAGCATGTAATTTTTCATTCATGCCAGCTTGAACCACCTGCTATTTGTGCGTCAGTATTTTCTCTGTACATTTCATGGTCAGGTCGCGATGAAAAAGACAATTAAATATGTGTGAAGAATGCAATGCTTGCGCATGCATAAAAGCTTTAATGATGTTCTCAGATACGTGGCTTTAAAGTCACTCTATTTATTTTCTTAATACACATTCCTGGCCATGATGGCTTCACAAATGTTTATTCGCATACAGTTGCAGAAAGAGATTCGAGTGCACTTAATAAAAAAAACTAACTCGTTTAACTTTTTAAGACTTGGATTAAACTAAGACTTCTAAGTAGTAATGTTTACTGACACTTTCACATCCACTCCTAACAATTCAAACGTAACATTTAAAATCATTTAAAAACATTTAAAATCATTAGGTTCAGGTCTTTGTGCACCAAAAACAACTTTTAACTTTTTGGCCAAGATTTACTTGGTCTACTGAAACATCTTCACTTTATACAGTATGAAAGGACCAAAAACAGAAAAAAAAAAAAAAAAAAAAAAAAAAAAAAAAAACAGAAACCATAAAATTGAAAAGATATTTTCACCTCAAAATCTATGTGAAAATTAAAGTTTTTAAGTAGCATTTGTATATCTGCAAACAAGTTATCAGTGTGTTTGGTCAATTAAAAGAAAGCGCAAACCTGTTTAAATTCTAAAAGTTTGTTTTAAGAAGTTTTAGAGGCATAAAACTCAATTTTTATATTTTTCAAACTTACACGCCACTGTTCTGAAAACAGACACGCATCTGTTCTATCAAATCGATCGGTTCTGGTTCTATCCGTCCGGATCATCCAGGTCTAATGTCGAGACCCCGGGCCACCTGCTCAGGTAAGCGGTGGAATTTGCTATGCATCCCCGCGCAAAGACGAGCTGACACCGCGGGCTGCATTTGCTGCTTCGCACATAAGCGATCTGAAAACGCAGCGCTATTTTTGTTGATGTTAATTTGCTCCGTGTTAGGGCCGCGGTTCACGGCTCGGTCAGCCTTCCCTGATACTATACTCCCGTTTGTTGCTGTAAAGGTTCCCCTGTCTCATCGCGTTAGCGTCCAGACGGCCGTGAACTGTGAATGCACCGCGCAAGGGGAGATGAAGCTCTGCCGCTCATGGTCCTAGAATCCGCTCAGTTAAGGACAGATTGCAATATCAAAGTGATACATTTATTAAAATATAAAAACAAATGTTAAAAAAAGAGGGAGGGAAAACAGAAAACGCTCGTTTATTTGAGGAATATTTCTTCAAATTCATGACCAAATCAAGTCAAAATAAATAGTTACAACAAATATCCGTCTTAAAATTACATTCAGAACCGCTTTAAAAAAGATAAATATTACATTTTCTTATCCATTGTGTACATTTGAACACTATTTATGTATATAAAAAAACAGACAACATATTATCGCACATCTTTACCTTGTTTTCTTCCAGCCTTCCGCGTGTTCTGTGATTCTTTGAGAAGCAACTGGACGCGTCTGGAAACTCAAATGGGCGTAAAGCCTCTCTGGCCGTCTATAAAATCATCTCTTCTTTTACTGCATTCTGAGATCCCATGAATAATTAATATGGGGACACAGGTATTAGAAGATATTTCAATGCAATCAACTTAGATCTAAATAACAAAAACTGTCCAGAATATCGTCTTGAAGTGGACTGACTACACACTGTTTTTTATTTGCACACTGTAAATTTGACTTTTCATTAATTTTAGTTTAAATATTCACATTATTATATATTATGAAAGGCGATTATTATCAATTAATTTATCTTTTAAACAAATGAAAAAAAACAAAGAGAACCATGTTCCAACACTCGTAAATCGTGATTTTAACGTAATTGCACATCTTTAACTTACATACTCACACTTGTAAGTAAATGTGTAAATTTGGGTTCAAACTTATCATTTAAAGGAAAAAAAAAAAAGATATAACACAACCAAAGTCATTTTTTATGTTTTCTGGTAAGCTAAGTTTTCCGGACTTTACTAATCTTGTGAGTGTTTGGTTTCTGTTTTAAATAAAACAGCCACTGTCTGTTGCCCTGAGATGAACTTCACAATATAGGCCTAATTAGGTCACAGTAAATGTTGTTTTTATGTTTTTTATGTTTGGCGTCTTTGAGATAAACTTTTTTCCCCCCCTGCGTTTGCTGCTCCTGCGTTTGGTTGTCTAATAAGTTTATCTCACTAAATAAATGATACTGAGAATACGCTTCAGCTCGCAACTACTTTGTCTTTTCGGTAACTTAAGAGCTATTATAAATAATAACCATCTCGCATTATTCTGCACGTTAATTCTATTGGTATAACTGACAATAAAATTAACAAATCATTTCCACTGTTTTAGAATGAGAACATTAAGTATGATATTTCAACCGATTTGAGTTAGACACCCTACAAACAATGTGAGAAGTTTAGCAAAGCGGAGGACAGGTGCGATAGTTCACTCGCAGTCAGGACGCGTTAACCCAGAGCAGAAGTCAACGGTCTGCGCGACCTGCTTCTAGTAGCGGGTTTCTATGGCAACAGCAGCAGATGCCGGGGTTCGTGTGATGTGATGTGAACTGTTCACCCTGCGAGAAAATTGCAGTAACGGACAGGTCATCTTTATGTGCGCGTCCTCTGCGCAGGTTTTGTTTTTATTGCTACGAGTCATATGCGTATTTTCATCAGATCAGTCTTGTTCAGACGCGCTGACCGTAATATCAGTTAGTCTGTCAGCAAACAGAAGCGTTGCCTTAATCTATAGCAGAGGATCATGCAGTTGCCATTTTTGTGGTCAACGTGATGTGCATTTATTTGCCTGGATGTACAAGCATGCGCACATGCACATTTAAAATCTTGTCACTTATATCTAAAAGACTGCATGCATAACATGTGACATTGAAAACTGACCACAGTTTAATTCTCAGTCCATACATGCCTGTTTTGTCTCAGTGTAATTAGTCCATTTTCACTGAGAGTATGTGTTGTGAAATCACTCATAAAATCCACCGAGCATCGGGCACCGCCAGGAGACATTTTGTGCCCTTGTCGGGCTGCCCTGCCCAGGCGGGCACACGTGAAAGCGCTGCCACCGATACATCAAAACAAAAGCAATCTGAGCAGACTTCCCGGACATGCACCATCACAGGCCTCCATAGAGCCAATGAGTTTCCAGTGTAACTCCTTCTTCCCCTCCACCTTAGGGACATTGCTCTATACAAGTCTCATGGAATATTTATGTTCTGCCTTCGTTGCTGCGTCATTTTTCTTACTCATTAACTTCGCCTGTGAAATTCAGTTTTCTTAAACAAGCAAAAGAGTAATTTCTTGATCTGAATGATCACATTCCACACTCAACGAATTAGGAGAAAATACAAAAACGTGACCACTCTCAGTTTCTGTTTGAGAGACCCCAAAAACGAGAACCAAGCGTTTAAGAATCAACACTCTTAAAAATCAAGGTTCTTTATTGGCATTGATGGTTCCATGAAGAACTTTAACATCCATGGAATCTTTCCATTCCACAAAGGGTTCTTTATGGTGGAAAAAGGTTCTTTGTGAAACAAAAATAGTTCTTCTGTGCAACTGTTGCGAAAATTCTTCTTTGGAACTATTTTTAAGAGTTTATATTAATTAAGAGTGTATTTAAGACATGAATAACATCTATATGTTGGATTTTGAAGACGTCAAAAGAACATACGAAAAATGTAAGCCAATTAATTGGTTAATTTCAAAATTCCTGCTTTTATATGCTACCTAGCACGGGGTCCTTGGCACACTAAACATTAAAAATAAATAAATAAATAAATACAAGAAGTCAAATAAAGGGTTATTTTTTTAGGTCACTAGAACACATTTGTGACTCTAGACCACAAAACCAGTCATAAGAGTCAATTTTTGTTAAATTGAGATTTATACAGCACATGAAAGCTGAATAAATAAGCTGTCCGTTGATGCATATTAGGATAGGACAATATTTAGCTGAGGTACAACTATTTGAAAATATAGAATCTGAGGGTGCAAAAAAATCAAAATACTAAAAATCGCTTTTTAAGTTGTCCAAATGAAGTTCCTAGCAATGCATATTACTAATCAAAAATTAAGTTTTGATATATTTATAAAAGGACATTTACAAAATATCTTCATGGAACATGATCTTTACCTAATGTCCTAACGATTTTTGCCATAAAAGAAAAATGGATAATTTTGACCAATATATTGTATTTTTCGCTATTGCTACAAATATACCCATGCTACTTAAGACTGGTTTTGTGATCCAGGGTCACATTTATCAATACTTAGGTCACTTTTTCAAAAGTCTTCACACCCCTCTTACCAACTTTTAACTTGGCACAGCAGTCAAATTCACATCCAAAATGCATTAAAACTATCAAAACACTTTATGCATGTCACAAATCATCTTATCCTTCCATAGAAGGTTGTCACCTAACAAACACACGTTACATGTTCCATGTTACGTTACAGTACAAAATTATTCCTAAGTTGTCCCCTTTTGTATAGATGGGAATGAAAGTGAAAGAATAACACCTGTTAAGCTGGATCTAATTGTTTTGATAGCACTGCATTTTTTTTTAGATATGGAATATATTTCAGTATGGTATTGCTGTAGAAATGTATCAGATAGTGTCTTATTTGGCACATGATTATGTTAGGTATTGAGAAACAGGCCCTAGCAATTGTAAAAAACTGTAATATGGCTACAGTGATTTAAATACAGGCCCTCTCAGAGCAGATACAGAGTCAGGCTGTTGCTTTTTGGCTAAGCAATCTAGTAAATGTCTATTGTGTCTTTTTAGGAGTGTGTTTGGTCGCAGCACGAACACACGCATTCAAGCTCTCACCTCCACCGCGCTTGCAGGCGAGACCTCATTATATATACATGATCAATCTTTAATCTGCTCCATAGAAACCGAATTGCTACCATGCACTCTCAACGCCAACATCAAAATTTCATGCAGGTAATTGAGATAAAACCAAAATGGAGGGCGTTTCGTCTCTGTTACCCTTCGCTCGTCAAAAATACATTTCCGTGTGGCAGAAGCGAGGATGGGTGTTAGACAGTGCTAGACTGTGATTTTTAGGAAGAGACGAGTCACACCTGCCATCAAACACAGCGAAAGCTAAATTTGAGGAAATAACCGGCCCTCTCTTAGTAAGAAAAATCGTGTAGTTTGATTATAGTCATTGCATAAACGCCCGCAACAAGTAGTTAAATCTTAATTTTAGGATGCTGAATGTTCTTCAGCAGCAGCAGTTTGCAATATAAACCCTAATTTGTTCAGCACACAGCTCTTTTTGAAAGCTTGTATCTGTATCACTGGACAAAATCCAGTCAGAATGCTCAAGAGTAATGAGATCCAGGACAAATATTAAATAAACAGATGGAGAATATTTGTATTTGTGTGCAATCTCTAAAGCCATAATTACATGTGTCATGACTATTCTTTGCTTATAAATGCGCTGAATTCTTCCACTAGAGGGTGCAGGTGTAGTTGAACTTTTGACTTCTGCCCTAATGCTACAGGCCTCTATGCTAATGCTCATGGTTAAGACTTGAGATGAATAAATCAAAGCCTTGCATTAATAACATTGCAAATAAACCTAATTTGAGTGCAAGTTCACGGAGAAAAACGTCAGACACATCTGTTTTTGTCAAGTGATGACAGAACGCGGTACATGACCTGAACTTTTGCCCCTTGCTACTTTCCCGCGCTGTTTACAGGCCCTGAGGCATGTGTGTCGACTTCCCACAGACACACATTGCCATGTCGAAGTCTCTTAGCGGTCATGTGATTCTAGTTGTTTAGGGCACCTCACCTGAGACCAGTGAGTTTCATGCTTACACACCCTGCTGTGTTTTTTTTTAACTACATATCTGACCTTAACTTTTGACCCTCTGCAGATGATGCCTCACCAACAGACAGCAAAGAAAGATGATCAAAGAAAGTGACAGAGACAAAAATATATGAAGAGAACAGTGCCACCTAGTGCTCACTGAATTACAATTCTACAAAAGAACTCCATGAAAAAGTTAGTGCACCCATATGAAATGTCATAATTTTTTAACTCCAACCCTGAATGTTATTTTTTCTCCTGTGGATTTAAAAAAAAAAATATTCATGGAGCTTTGCAGTAAACAGACATGAAATCATTATGAAATATGTAGCTAAAGGGTTTAACAGCAAACATAAACACTGATGTTTTGATGATTTCAGTGTACTATGATTTGCACTTTTGCCCAAAACCCTATAAAGATGTATCATGCTTGATACACAAATTTCTAAAGCCTCTAAATTATCAACATGATCAAAACTTTGCTGTTGACCACAATCTACATGCCTTCTGTCATCTAATTGATATTTTTTAGCAAATACCCAGGCAAAAGAATAAAAAAAGAAGTGTTGACAAAATACATACATACATATATATATATATATATATATATATATATACACACACATATATAAAGTATATATAGAAGAATAACTTTTGTATTTTCGGAAATCTATCCATCTTTGCAGACATAATTTATTCTGGAAAAGATATACAGTACTGTGCAAAAGTCTTAGGCCACTAGTATTTTCACCAGCTAAAAAATGGTTTAAAGTAAGTTATTTCTATCTTTTGCTGTAGTGTGTCAGTAGGAATCATCAGTTTACATTTCCAAACATTCTGTTTGCCATTAATTGTAATAATTTAGTGAGATTTTTGTTTGCACAAGGAGTCTGACAACAGCCAGTGCTCCACACAGACATCTGATCTCACCATCATCCAGTCTGTCTCTGGAATGACATGAAGAAACAGAATAACTGAAACAGACTAAATCCAGAAGAACTGTTTCAACATCTCCAAGATGTTTTAAATAACCTACCTGCAAAGCTACCTGAAAAACTCTGCACAAGTGCACCTAGGGCAAAAGCTACTTTAAATGCAAAGGATGGTCACATGCTAATTTATTTTAGTTAATAGAAGTTCATTGATAAATAAAATCTATTTATGACATTGTTTTTGACAGCATCCTCATTTTATGTGCCTAACTGCCTAAAATTTTGAACAGTACTGTAGCTTTGTAGGTACAGGTCTCTTAAAGCATCTTGGAGATGTTGCCACAGTTCTTCTGGATTTAGTCTGTCTCCGTTATTCTGTTTCTTAAAACAGATTAGATTGAATGATGGAGAGATCAGATCTCTGTTTGCACAAGGAGTCTGACAACAGCCTGTGCTCCATACAAAAATCTCACTGGATTATTATGATTAATGGCAAAATTAATGTTTGGAAATGTAAACTGATATTTCTTACTGACACACTACAGCAAAAGACTGACTTTAAACCATTTTTTAGCTGATGAAAATACTAGTGGCCTAAGACTTTTGCACAGTACTGTACATTTATGTATTATCTGTATTTTCACATCTCATTGAGACAGATGAAAGAAATATGGTAAATATAGTACCAAAAACATTTTGCATGTGTTGTTTTTAAAGAGATGGGATGCATTTTTGTGCATATATTTTAAATGGAATGTGGGTGTACCACAGTGACTGTTCACGTTCACACTTCATTCACTTCTGAGATCATCCACGTAATGATATTTGCATCACCTGCTTTTTTTTTTTTTTTTTTTGGCAAAAGAGCCTTCAGCGTGAATGGATTTAATAGGGAAGATGCGAAAACGCGAGTAAAATAAACAATGATGAGTTTAAACGAAAGGTTGCTGAACTTGATAAAATGTTCCTAGCAACTTAACAAATATCCAGCGGTCAATGGATATTGATGCAGCCAGGAATTGTGTTTTCTAACGCTTATATGTGTCTGATTTTGACGCTGGGGAAAATAAATAAAGCAAATTTGCCTGTGAACTCATTTTGTAAATACAAAATAGGTTGGTCTAAATCCCGGTGATCACTTATATCAATGTTATATATATCGTCATATTGTCCAGCTGAAAACGTATATAGTTTTTGTCAGTGCTTATTTAAAAACATCCAGTTATGCAGAATTTAGGATTGGAAAATATTCAGTTGATGAGTTGTCAATACCATATACTATAATACAATATATAGGATATGATTTTACTGCACAATTCAACATATTAACATGAAATGATAACTGCAAATCTGTGTTTTGCTGCCTGGTGACCATTTGTTTCTTTGAATTGCAGCGATTAATTTGCTTCTCTTTTCAGTAGCTTTCATCAGTCTGTAAAAATATACCTCAGGTTTCTTGTCAAATCTATTTGTACAGTCAATCGCAAAGCTCGTTCTGGTTTTAGAGGTATTTTGTGTGTTCTGCCACAGCATTCACGTTAAAACCAATGCTTCCACTCAGTCTTTTTGCCACTCAGTGGGCAGAGCCGCAGCCACTCCAGCTAACGGTGACATCACATGCATACCCTCTGTAGATATATATGTAAAACAGTGGTTTTTAATCCTGGTTAACTCCATGCTTTTGCAGTTGCCCTTATGTAACACACCTGATTCAGATCATTAGCTTGTTAGAGAGCTTAGATAAACGAGACATACAAAATGTGCAGAATGGAGGGTCCCCAGGACCAGGATTAAGAACCACTGATGTAAAACAGAGATCAGTGCTTGTAATACAGTGAGGGCCTTAATGCTGTGCCTCATGGAAGTGTAATTTTCCCATGAAAATTATTCAGAATTACTGGAAACTAAAACATTCCTCACATATTTCAGCACTCTGTTTTCTCAACATTAGAGGGCTGATGAATCTGGGTGTGCCTCAAACACCCTTGCAAACAATGCATAGTTTTAGAAAAATATGTTTTACTTTTTCAGATCATGATGAGCTATTCTTTAACTTTTTGACATGTTTAGATCGATAACATAAAAGCCTTTTGGAAACACTTTATTTTATGGTCTCTTAACTAGTTGCTTATTAGCATGCATATTACTAGAATATTAGACATTTATTAGTACTCTATAAGCACATATTGATGCCTTATTCTACATGACCTTATTCTACATCCCTAATCCTACCCAATACCTAAACTTAACAACTAGCAAATAGAGGAATTTATTGTGGGAAAAGTTGTAGTTAATAGTGAATAAGTTTTCCCTATTCTAAAGGTTTATCAGACTTTAAGTTTAAATTACTATTGTTTCTTTAGCTTTACCAAAGATTTTGTTTTTAATGTAAGACATCTTTACAACCATTACTGTAAGACATGGAAGAGAATTTAGGTATTCCTAGGGTATTATAATGAATGCATAATACATTATAAAAAAACCTTATAATATGTTGTATCTCATGAGTATTCATAAGAACAGTTTCAATGTATTATAATATTTACTTATTTGTGGTTATAGCTTTTAAGAGTATGATGATTTCTAACATACAATGAACATGTTGCATCCACTTGCATCTACTATACTTCTCATACACTGTAAAAAATAAAAAATACAATTTGTTGAGTCAGCTTAAAATAATTTGTTATCCTGCTGCCTTAAAACTTTAAGTTCAGTCAACTAAAATAAGTTTAGTCAACTTTAAATGTTAAGTTGTACTAAGTAACAACTTAGATATTTGTGTTTGCTAAACTTAACAGATGGGTAAGTAACCCAGCTGCCTTAAAAATTTAAGTTGATTCAACTCAAATATCTAAGTTGTCACTTAGTATAATTTAACATTTCAAGTTGAATAAACTTTTTTTTGAGTTGACTGAACTGAAAATTTTAAGGCAGCCAGGTTTCAAATTATTTTAAGTTGACTCAACAAATTGTTTTTTACAGTGTAGTTATAACGTATTACAAGTATCATATTTTGCCATGTTATTTTACTCAAATCAGACAAAGACCACTTATAAATAATAATAATATATATATTTTTTTCTCAAACAGCCATATGATCAGGTATCAGATCAGATGAATGTGTAATATGACACATTTGCTTTGAACTATTTTTATTGTAATATCAGTTTAATTATGTTGATGGTAACCTTTAGACAGCTGTTGATAAGTAACTCTGCAGCTACATGTCAGCTAGCAGTAATTATTATTAGTAGTATGCTTGCTAAATTTATGCTAACACTTTATTTTAATGAACTGATCAGACAAACTGATTATAAGTTACTTCGCAAGTATGTAAACCTTTTACCTACCTTAACCTTAACCTAAGTCTCCTAATACTCTAAGGAGTGTTGCTTATAGTCAATAGACTAAGGGGACCATCAAAATAAAACATAACCTTATATAGAGAGAGAGAGACATCAGTTGGTATCAGTTGGTATATATATACACACACACACACACACACACACACACACCTAACCACTCACAAAATGTAGATTTAATATGGTGTTCATTGTGTGTTATAAATAATTATATTCTTAAAAGTTATAACTACAAATTATAATGTATTATAATTGTTGTTATGATTATTTATGAGATTATATAGCATATTATAAGGTTTTTTAAATGTTTATAATGCATTATGCATTCATTATAATGCCTTAAGAATACCATTATAATGTGTTATAAATACAGGCTTCATAGAAAGTGTTACGAAAAATTCTTCTCAAATTTGATGGGAAGTTACGACCACTAAGTCAGTCAGCACTTTTTTAAACTCCCTAATATTATGCAACACACAGAAAACAAACCTATGTTGCAATCTGTATTGCAAGGCATTCATTGATTCAGACATAATATGAATTAAACCAGACTCAAAGTTCAGAAATCCGAGCAGTAATCACAATAATGTAAAGCCTTTACTCACAACTATTTATGTAAAACAGCTCTAAATAGAGCTAAAACATCTATTAATTTTATTAAAATAAAATTGGTTTAATTAAAAACACAGAGTTTAATTAATCAGCCACGAGGGTGTATGAGCATTTTTCCACATCTTATCAATGTTCATACGCAATAAGATTTTTTATGTAAATGACTCTGACTCAGGGTGTGTTTTCCAGGTACTGCCTGCCCTGTTTGGATCTCTATATAAGCAGTTGTCCATTTAAACATATCACACATTTCTGGCTTTCATTAGGCGAGCTGATCTTGAGAAGACGTTCATCAGACTTCAGTCATCTGTGAGTATTTTTCCTAGTGATGGGTACTTAAGATGTAACTCATGTAGGAGGTTATTATTATTATTTTTTTTTTGTAGGAGGTTATTATGGGAAATACAATATAGAATAAATGTGAGGAAATGGGGAGGAAATGCATATACAAATTACTTTAAATAGTTGAAATCATGGAACAAAAAATGTTCTAAAGAGTTCTAAAAACCATTTTAGATCATGAGACACAATAATAAATGCACTTGATTTATATCTCTGATGTTACTTTGAATGCTATTCTGCAATGTCATTTCCAGATCAACTTCAAAGATGCCCAGCCCAACGACTCTGCAACAAGTTGGTGGAACAGCAGGTGCTCCATTTTCATTTACTGGTAAGAAGAACGGTGCCAGTTTAGAGAAGATCGGGGTCTGGGTAGGAAAACAGCAGGTGAAGGCTGTCAAGGTTTGGCTTTCAGATGGCAGAATTGGGAGCTTTGGTACTCAAGACGGGCCGTATCAAGAGTACACGTTCAAGACTGGTGAGGGTTTCACCTCACTATCCCTGTGGGGGAACGAAGCAGGAACACATCTTGGAGCCATTAAATTCAAGACCAGTAAGGGTGGAGAATTTTTTGCAAAGATGACGAGCTCGGGTTTAAAACAAGAATATCCAGTGGATGTCGGCTCTGGATTTTGTCTGGGAGTTGTAGGAAGAGCTGGTGCAGACATCGACTGCATGGGATTCATGTTTCTCAATGCAGTTCAATCAACAGTTCTCACCAATGTTAACTATCCCACTCTCCACCAACTGATACCGCAGGTGATTGTGGAAGAGATCAAATCTGGCTCCTACATGAATGAAACCTCCACTAATCAACAGCAAACAATTGAAACCTCAAAGAAAGTGACCAAAACATCTTCATGGTCGATAAGTACAAGTTTTACGGAAACATTTAGTGTGGAAGTGAAGGCAGGGATTCCAGAGATTATAGAAGTTACAATAGGATACAGTGTCACTGTTGGAGGAGAAAGTACTTACAGTTATGAGCACACCGATGAGAGAACCGAAACCCTGTCTACCACTGTTGATGTTCCACCAAGAAAGAAGGTGGATGTTGACATCACCATCGGCAGAGCCACGTTTGACCTGCCTTACACTGGCACTGTGAAGATCACTTGCAAGAATGGCAGTGTGTTGGAGTATGAAACCAAGGGTCAATACAAAGGCATCACATACACTGATATGAAAGTAAATACTAAAGAATTTGATCTGTGAAGTTAAGGCAGATTGTTCTTGGCTGGATTTTATCTGATTTTACCAGCAACGTATCAGTTGATCTACCTTTGATCATGTTTTGTTTTGACTTCCCTTCAACGGGTCCATTTCAAATGACTCTTTCTTTGCTCAATGATTTTAAACAGGGGAAATATATACTCAGCATTGTCTTTTCCAGATAATCTTTTCTGATTCTGTTACAAAATATTCATATAGCTTCATTCATTTTGTAATCATCACTACTAACAAATTATCTCATTTATTTGATGTTTAATCAACTATTTAATAAAAGCATTGCATTTTAAATGAACCCTGTGTGTAAATGAAAATGTAGCTCAATTTAATGGTGTTTTCCCGAATATAATTTCGTATTCATATTTCGTTTGAAGTCAGTACAGCTTAGCCCTACCATAATACAGAGCCGACTTAGGCACACAGATCTGTGTGCTGACCCCGGGCTGAAATTTGCTCCTGCTTCTGTGAACAGTAAACCCTGCCTACTTTCATTGCATTGGTCTTTAGGGGTGGGGGAAAAGTATGATAGAAGTGCTAATACAAATTTACAACAAAGAATCACAATTGCCACATTAGGACAAATAACTGTCACATAAAAATGATCCCTAATATGGGTTTATGTATGCATATCTCCATATCAATACATAAATCAAATGGCTTGTGGTGAGCAATCTATAATCACATCCAATATGTATGAATTATGTTTGTTTTTCTCAGGTCACAGTAAGCCATTCAATTAAACACCTGAACAATAAACAAACAAACATAAATAAATAAATAAATTCAACTCAATCAGGTTGTTGAAAGTTTACATTTTTATGGAATAATATAGTTATATATATTGTTTAATTTAAATACATTTAAACAATATAATAAAAAGTGCATTTTTTAAATTTAAGTTAGCTACAAAAGTTTTCCACAGCAGTGCATAAAGTGTGTAAGAATCATTACTGTATTAAGATTAGGTGTCATTTTGCAGTTAGTAATTTAATTGTAATTTTTGAAACCTAGTGAATTTTTATATTAGGGTGGAGTAGCATGGTGGGCAGAGATTATTGGCGTTGACACCTGAGCTGGACTGAGCATGTGCATTCCCTTGTGTGCGATTGTATGCAATTTTTTTTTAAGTTGTTGGTGGTTTACATTAACGTAAGACAGAATAGATTAAGTAACTGTTTACGAACAGTGATGGCACTTCCGGCTTCTTCAGGGAAAACTGTTTTACAGTAGCGTTTCAATTATTTGGGTATTGTACACAAATTATGATAATTACATTTTAGTAAAACATCAGACAAACTCGTAAGTCACAAGCAATTGATTTTGCATTTGTAAGTACAACCATGACAAACTATACAAATAACTTATCTTCTTTCTTTTTTTGCTTTTATTTGCATGTATTTATAAAAGAGTTGTAAGTTGTAAGAAAAAATGAATTGACCAAGTTTTGTTTTTGGTTTATAACAGAGCGTAGTTCTTTTATTAAATGTCAGTAAACAAATCTGAAATTCTGAAAAGTAAATCACATAATTCGTTTCCAGAGATTATATTAAAGTGATTAAACAAAGTAGATGCTATAAGAATGTTTCTGTTTTAACATCAGAAAACATTTTTTTCAGAATGACATAAATGTTTAATATATATTTCCCCTAAACACCCAAGGAAATTATAATTAAATGTAGAATAACTGACTGTAAGGTGGAGAGGGAGACGAGAAGTGAGCGGATCCAAATGCAAGCTTTTATTATGACGAGACAGAGACATAGTGAAAAACAGGCAGGGTCGAAACAATGGCAGACAGGTACAGCGTAGACTAAACATGGGGATAGTCTGTAAAGCAGGCGAGGGTCGATGAACAGCGAACGTAATCCAGGGGGAAAAGCAAAGTGGTAATCAGATAAACGAGCGCGAAGTCCACAAGGCAGGCGGAGAGACAGATGAAACGAGAAGACCAGGAAGAGAAACAGTGGGAACTTGGGAACTCAACGCGAAACAAACCAATAAACCACAATACTCGGTCCAATACAAAGGGAAGTCCGAGGCTTATATAGCACGCCTGATTGGGTACAGGTGTTAGCGCAATCAGCGCAATGGGTGATGGGAAACGTAGTCCGGGGTGTGGTGCAACAGTCTGTGTGATGTGAACTGTCAGTGGGATGCACAGGTGACCTCTGGTGGTGAGCAGTCCAGACAGGATTCATAACACTGAAACGTCAGTAATGATTACAAAAAGCATAAGCTATGTGAATGCTTCTGTATTAAAATAATAGCATATAATTTTGAGTATAACATTAATATATATTTTCCCTGAACACCCCTGAAATTAGAATAACTGATACATAACTGATCAAATCAGAAGGAAAATCAAAGGATTTATGTTGCATGTATAACCTGCCTTAACATTACAGATCAAATTCTTTACTACTCACATTGATATCAGTGTAAGTGACGCCTTTGTTTTGGCCCTTAGTTTCATACTGTAACACACTGCCATTCTTGCAAGTGATCTTCACTGTACCAGTGCAAGGCAGGTCAAACGCGACTCTGTCGGTGGTGATGTCAACATCCACCTTTTTTAGGTGGTACATCAACAGGGAAGGTCAGAATTTCGAGAAACGTTGTTGAGAAACATGAATCCCATGCTGTAAATATCTGCACCAGCTCTTCCTTCAACTCCTAGACAATATCCAGAGCCGACATCCATGGGGACTTCTGTTGATATTTGGTCATTCTGGCAAAAAACTCTCCACCCTGGTTGGTCTTGAATTTGATGGCTCCAAGACGTGTTTTTTCTCCATTGTCCCACAGGGACAGCGAGGTGAAACACTCACCGGGCATGCCAAAGGTTTCACTTCTGATAATCTCTTTCCTTTCACTAGGCACTGTACTTTGGAAATGTAATAGGTTACAGATTACAAGTTACCCTATTTAAAATGTAATAAGTAGTGTAACTATTTCAATTACTTTATTATATTTGATTACTTTTTTTTATTACTTTTCTAAATTTCTAACAAATGTTTTTAGCTGTTAATCATTGTCAAATATTTAAACCAGGCAGGGTTAACCTTACAGTTACACTCGTCATCACTGATCATTATCAGCCTTTCGAAACTCTTCATCACTTGAATTAAGATTATAATAATTTAATTTTAAAGCATACAACAAAGTCAGAGTTTAGCACCTATTTTTACTTTAGTATAAATTTCGTCATTGTTTTGGAGCACACTAATGTTTAAATAACATTAAGGGTAGCATGTTCATTCTAAAATCCAAAAAATGTACAGTTTGATTTCATGGGGACTTTAAATAGACATTGCTCATGCTATGTATATAGCATCTTTGTTTGGATCATGAATAAAATACAGTGGTTGACTGCAATTTTTAATGTCTACATGCTGAGTCTGTAATAGGGTATATAAACATCTTGTCTGTGTAACCTATATATTCACTCTTTATTGTCTCTTGTTTTAAAATATAATTCCATTAAAAATCTGTATATCGGCTCATTTGATTGCAAAAATAAAGAAAATAATTGAAAAGAATTGTACAGAAGTACAAATTATATATTGTTTGTTTACAGTATGACTGTGTTTGCCAATATTGTTAGATTACAGTAAAAACATACATATTTCTTAAATAATGTTTTACTGGCAATACAAATGTAATTTATAATAGTTAATTTATATATTTTTTTTTACCTGCAGGTCAGGGAGGTTTAATAATTTTGACTGTAACAACTTATAGTCAATACACAACAACACTGTTGAGTTTGTTTTTCTCAATAGACAGACTCAATAGTTTTTTTTTTCCTTGAGAAAAATGTACTTATAGGATTAGTTATATCTCAGATCATCTTCTTGGGCTGCGTTAGATGTAATGTAAGTTATCTGTATTAACTTAAAAATGCTAAAGCAAGTTTTTCAGTTGAGCTTTGTCTTGAGCTGTTATAGTTAACCATTCCCTAGTTCTATGTTTGCATAGTTTTGCATTACATTCAAACCTAACATTTTATCAGCATGGAGTAGTTGTTACAGGTTGTCAAAGTTACACATCCTAGTGGTCGACACTGCCATTTTGTAAATATGAATATTGTGCATACTGCTTTCATAAAATGCATTTCCTTTAAAAACTTTTTTTGCTTAGCCACAATTTTAAAGCACATTACATTTACAAATTCACATTTGAGGTATGACTGCGTGCAATGTACAGAATTTTAAAGAGATTGTAGCTGGTGAAGGCTTACCAAGACAAGATGGGACACCTGGTTTAGTTAAATTAGGTAAACGCAAGGATGCCCTTTGATTCAAATAATATAATGATATCCAATATGCTTTGTAAAAAAAGAGCTACACAAATCAGCACAAAAATGTAAATTACGACAGAAACTGTTTAATGAAGCAAGGCGAGCAGAAGCAGATGCAGTTATGTTAAATCAACACACCATCACAGCTTATTTTTAAATATTCAGCACAGGCACAAAACACTACTCAAATGACAGCTGAAGAGAAACATCTCCCATATGTTTGTGAAACAAATACACTGCTTTCTCTATTAGTATTCTAAGGTTTTACAGTACATTACAATTTTGAAGAAAGAGAAACTTGTTTTCAAAGTATAAAACATATGGCTATTTATTTTGCCTGAATGATGAGTACAGTTAGCAGTTATGAAGGACATTCTTATCTCAGCTCTATATTTACATTTATTTATTTGGTAAATGCATTTATCCAAAGTAACATACAAATGAGGAACATTATAAGCTAAAGCTGATAAAAGGCTTTAATATTGAAATGTAGTGTAATAAAAGTTTGTACTGACACATTTAAGTAACCTTTTTTTTTTTTTGCATACATGAAAAGTCCAAGTGGGTTCATAAATATATGGTTTCCTTTTAAACCTTGGTGTTCCAAATAAGCACATTATATGGAGCCCATTGTAAAAATTTCCTTTTTTGATTATTTGTTTTGGAAAAAAAAAAAAAAAAAACTATAATAACCAGGTCCATTGTGACACCTGTTTTTTTTTTTTTTTTTTTGTAGGGTGAAGTCAGCTAAAATGGCCTATTAGGTAAAATGGGCCAAATAAGGTTACATCATGATATCTCTTTCATTTTTTTACAGTCAGTCACAATAACTGATATTGCACTGTTACTTCAACACTTGCTGACATGTAAAAATAGTTTTGATTGGTCTGAGTTTTTTAAGGCGGGCAGGGCAGAGTGTTACATGAAGCTTGTCAGAGAAATTGTAAGGTAGGTGAGCCTGACATAGTAAATTTCATTCATCACTAATAAGGACACTAAAGCAAAGTAAGCTTACCAACAAAGCAAAGGTTTATGAACAATATTTTGACATGTTCTTTCAAATAAAAAAAAACAACAACAACAACAACAAAAAAACCTCACCTTTTAGTTCACGGACAACACCTCTGCTCTGACCAAAAGCCACTGAACAAATAATCAGGTCCCAGCTGGGTTCGTCACTTTTTGAGGTCCCCCTGAAACATTTCCGTTGTGGTCCGTGCTATTTGCAGCGCGTTTCTGTGTTTGGTTGTTTTGTGAGAATTTGCAGCGCGTTTCCGTATTTGTGTTTGCGTTGCGAGGATTTGCAGCGCCTGTGTTGTCAAACTGATGAAGATGTTTTCTTAATTTGTTGTCGTTTTTTCTATTTGCATATTCTATTTCTTAAGTTGCAGCATGTTGAGCTCTCTCGGCCACGGTATACATTTCCGCCACTGAATTAAAAAAAAAAAAAAATATTGCGACTTTTTATTCGGACTTTTTTCTCCGAACTGCGAGATACAAACTAGCAATTCTGACTTTTTTCTCAGAATTGTGAGATATGAAGTCGCAATTGCGAGATATAAAGTCGCAATTGTCTGATGTACCGCTCTGCAAATTAGTCACAATAACGTTTCTTCATAATGGTTGGCTGTTGCTATATTTCTTGCAAATATACATCTCATATAAAGCGCAACACCGCACTTCTCGGGTCGGCGGCGCTGGCGCGATCCCTTACATTGTGATAACAGAGGAAAGAAAAATAAATGTCTGATTTATTTTATGTACTTCCACAATAACGACTATGGGAAGCCAAACAACTCATATGTGGGACGAAACAGCGCGGTATTTAAGTGCTGTCGCCGCGCTGACGCATGCCGGTTAGAAATGTGTCCGAGCTACGTCCGCCTTGCTCTGATGTCATGTTGACTTGGGCCAAAAAACTCTCGCGATGGCGAGGAGGCAGTGTCGGATTGAACAGTCGGGCGCAGTAGCTCTCCACCGACTGAGCTGACCAAAAGCACAATGGGAAACGCCTTAAAGCCCATTTCTAAAATGTTTTATTTTTTAATCTAATATCATGTGGTTATGTGTTTTAATTATGCATGAATATTCCCGAACACTATGCCAGTGCGATCTCTGCGTGAGATATGTGATTGTTGTCATATTTCTATAAAAATCTAAAATACACGCATATTAAAGTAAAAATGGATGATAAATGCGCCTTTCGTGTGGAATTAAATAGCAAGCACTTTGAGTGTCTTGTTCATCATATTTATTTTCATATAAAAACAACAGAGCTGAAATTATATCATGTTTATCAGCAACACAGCACGTGCGTGTGATAAAGCGATATCCGCCTTTGATCTCGTTCGATCTCTGTTCTACTTCGAGAGGTCAGAACTGTCCGTCTTGACTGCACTTATTTCTCTCCTCCTCTCACTGCAGCCGCCTCACTGGCAGCCGCCTACAGACGCCTTTGTTTGTTAACTGCTAAAAAGAAGTTGTTGTTTGCCGTGTGGGTAAGTAAAAAAAAGACCACATAAGCCATGCAGTGGTGCATGGAGGTATGGTGAGAGCATTTCTCTAGATATTCATATAGATAAATAAATATATATAAATCATACATATGTTTGTATGTAGAATGATGAGGTGAATACTTTTTAGTGGACACATATACCTTCCAACTGTATTCTCTATTTTTAACTGGAGTGTCAAGAGTACATAAAGTGAAAGTTTGCAAAGGTCCATCGTGGTGCTGGAAACAGAGTCACTGTGAGTTACTCTGTGGGGAGGTGAAAGGTCCTGCCTTTCTACAGATGGACAGTAAAAATCAACAGAATGCCATCAAAGACTACCAGAGGGAGAATCGGATGAAGCAAGAGATGTCTTTTTATTCATCTTTGAGTATCTGGAGGAGCTGGACACATTCATATCAAATTGTCTTGATGAACAAGGCCTTATGCCATGTTCTGTGAATAGTCTTTCAGAGCAAGGAATCTCTCTTTGTAGCCTATGTATGTAGGTATGTGTACTGCATAACAAACTGTTCTGACTTTTTTCCTTGAAATTGCGAGTTTATATCTCCCAATTCTGACTTTATATCTCACAATTGCGACTTTGTAACTCGTAATTCTGACTTTATATCTCGCAATTGCGAGTTTATATCTCACAATTCTGAGAAAAAAGTCAGAATTGTGAGATAAAAATATTTTTTCTTTTTTTTTTTTTTAATTCAGTGGCGGAAATGGGCTTCCATAGTAACCTAGCATAGTAGATTTGTTTTTACACCCCTAATATATATATATATATACATATATATATATATATATATATATATATAAATTATGAGAATTATGAGCCTAGTGGAAAATTAGATAAAACTTACAGCAAATGGGCTTTGGCAATATGAATTGGCAACTGAGAAGAGTTTAAGTAGTATAGCTGGGTTTACTGATACCATTAGGTGTAATGATGTTTAGCCTCTGGTCTGCTTGTGCACATTGAACGTGAACTATCTATATATTTGTAAAAGACCTTTTCAATTTATGATTAGTTGTCGTGTATGACAAATTCAAATAAGTCCAGTGATGTTTTAAAACAGTAATATCTTTATATTGTTCATAATGATCTGTTGTGTTTTTTTGTGCATCTTTCTTAACATTATCAAATTCATACTTGATGTCATGTCCACTTAACGATTAATCAAACCAAGAAGATTAATAGCAAGTTTCATGAAATTGCTCCACCTGAACCTGGATTGCATTAGTTTGGTTTTGAAAACCTGGATTAAACAAATTTGTATGATGGCATATATTTTTACACTGGTGTGCTAAATTAGGATTAAATAGTAAAGGTTTCTTCACAGAAGGACATGTGCAGGAAACAGAAAATGTAAGTATAAGCTTTTTATTAAATGTCAGATTATACATGTTTGGAATTCTTACATGATTTCCTAGATATTATTTCAATGTGTTTACACAAAGTAGAAGCAACATCAGTGTTTCTATATTAAAATCAAAATTATTATCCTCTGAAATCACAAATGCCCAAGAAAATTACAATTAAATGTGGATAAATAATAAAATAAAATGATTGAATTTGTTGATTACATCTGTCTTAACATTACAGATCATATTCTTTAGTATCCACTTTGATATCAGTGTAAGTGACACCTTTGTACTGGCCACTGGTTTCATACTCTAGCACACTGCCGTTCTTGCAAGTGATGATCATTGTGCCAGTGTAAGGCAGGTCAAATGTGGCTCTGCCAATGGTGATGTCAACATCCACCTTCTTTTTTGGTGGAACATCTATAGCAGTAGACAGGGTTTCCTTTCTCTCATCCGACTGCTCATGACTATAAGTGCTTTCTGTTCCAACGCTGATACTGTATCCTGCTGTAAATTCTGCCACCTCTGGAATCCCTGCCTTCACTTCCACACTAAATGTTGCTGTAAAGCTGTTACTCACAGACCATGAAGATTTTGTGGTTATTGTCTTTGAGGTTTCAACTGTTTGCTTTTGAGCAATGGAGCTGTTGTTCTTGTAAGTGACGGATTTGAGCTCTTCTACTGTTACCTTTGGTATCAGTTGGTTTATTGTGGGATAGTTGACATTGGTGAGAACTGTTGATTGAACTGCATTGAGAAACATGAATCCCATGCAGTCAATGTCTTCACCAGCTCTTCCTACAACTCCCAGACAATATCCAGAGCCAACATCCATGGGATATTCTTTTTTCAAACCCCAGCTCGTCATCTTTGCAAAAAATTCTCCACCCTTACTGGTCTTGAATTTGATGGCTCCAAGACGTGTTCCTGCTCCATTTCCCCACAGGGACAGTGAGGTGAAACACTCACCAGGCGTGAATATGTACTCTTGATGTGATCCAGATGGCTTTCCAAAGATTTCATTTCTGCCATCTGAAAGCCAAACCTTTACAGCCTTCACCTGCCATCCTCCCACCCACACCCAGATCTTCTCTAGACTGGCACTATTTTCCTCACCAGTCAATGAAAATTCATCGCCTCCCCTTCCACCAATTATCTCTAGAGTTGCTGGGTAGGACATCTTTGAAGTAAACAGATCTGAAAGTTACATCACAGATTAATATTATCATTGGCAATCTAAATCTAGTATATTATTAGTATATTTCCCTTGTGTTTTATTTTAAAACAGCCAATAAATGTTTTTCTTTTCATTCTTGTTCAGTATTGTCTGCCTATAGGAACAGGGATGGGAAACACTGCTGAGTAGTCCTGCAATAAAAATCTTAATAAAAAAGTACTTGTCACTGGAAATATACTTACATAGGTGACTGTAGTCTAAAGAAACTTCTCAAGATCAGCTCGTCTGGTAAAAGCCAGAAAAGTGAGATGTGTTTGATTGGGATGCTGCTTAAATAGAGCTCCAAAAGGGGCAGGCAGTAACTGGAAATACACCAAGACCCTGGGTGAATGTAATCTGCAATGTACGTGTTTGAATATGAAAATAAAGTTTCCAACACACTTTAGTGCACTGTACTTAGGGTATGTGTATTTTTGAAACTATTCGAAGTGTAGATTGAACTATATAATGTAGAAAAATATAATGGCTATCTAAAATTAAATCTGAAATGTTTAAGAATTTCTAATAAGTACCCTAGTAAAAAAAAATAGTATACTTAAGTATAATTTATTCGTATGTACTAAATATATTTGTGGCACACTATAAATTGGTATACTTAAAGTCTGTTAAATTGGAACAACTAATTTTGTACTAAATGCATTTTAGTTGTGCAAAAGCAGTGCTGAAGTTTAACTTAAGTTGTATTAAATATGCTTGTTTGTGCTAAAGTGGAACTATTTCAAGTATACTTAAGTACAATTTAAATATCCGCTGTTGTATTTAAGTTTTGAAATGCAGAATTCCCTCAGCGTAAACTTCAAACGCATTGTGGTGACATAATTGCAATTCAGTTACACTGAAAGAGTGTCGAACCTACATTAATATTATACTAATGACAAACTTAAGTTATACTATCCTTTACTTTTAGTGACTTTAAAACACTGCAATGGCATTCCAAGAACACTTGAAGTGTGCTAATGGCACCATTATTGTATGCTTCTAACTACTTAAGAAATAGCCTATTACTAACACAACCAGCATACTAGCCAACTCACTTATTCAGAGAACATCAGAGAAAAGTCTTAATATAGGCGCAGTAAGCGGTGCGTGAAAATAAACGTGAAACGGCCTGTATGGAACTTAAACTTGAAGCTTTTAAAGACATAAAGCCAGCGGACACAACATTAAATATCCTTGGAGTGTTTTGCTTACCTTGTACCTAATATCACCTGTCATTAACGCTGCAGGAAACAATTGGATAAACCGGAACAACGTTGTAAGTTTTATTCTTGTACACACAAAACAGACAGTCCCGTTTGTGGAAGTGCATGTGGAAGGAATAAATCCATCCGTAACATTTCTCTGCCCATTGTTTCTGCGCGCTTCAACTCAAGGCACTGCACAACTGTTCCTAATGTAAAAGGCAATGCAATTATTTGACGGTTTGACAGTCTCGCAGTACGTTGCGGATCTATATGTGACGCATTAAGTGGAATTATTTTAATACATTTACTATTTTAATTCATTTGACATGTTAACTTTTTGTGTAGTTTTGAGGGCTGGTCAAGATAATTGTACTAATTCGTTTGATAATTCATAATATTTTGACATCCCAAAGGGCTGCATGCAGTCCACATTTCAAAGTGCAATGTGGTCGTTGTCTGTACAGTAGGGGTGCGCGGGTATGGAGTTAGAATTGTTGCATAATTCCAAATAAATACATTATGATCCACAAATAAATGTAAAGCGATTGACAAAAACAAAGCATATTCACAAAATAAATAGAATGAGATCCACAAATAAATCTTAGAGTTCCACAAACATGAATTATATTCACAAGTAAAAAAATCAGAATTGCAAATAAAAAACATACTCACAAATATTTTTTTTATTCTACAAACACAACTTTGCCCGGCATTTATATGTGAATCGCGTACTGTGCATTTGTAGATCGCTGCGTGTATTTGTGGATTGCTCTCTGTGCATTTGTGGATCGTAGCGCATATTTGTGGATTGCTCTGTGTGCATTTGTGAATCGCTGCGCCTATTTGTGGATTTTGAAACATTTCAAGCATCAAGACGCACACTGATCCACAAATGGATGGACTCCACCCACCTTTTACTTAAGCCAATCAGATACCGGCCACGTGGGGCTGACCAATCGTTGCATGTTCTCGCTCCAACCAATCACGTTTTGCCTTACAATCAGTGCGGGACCAGCCGTAATTCAGCACAGTTAACCAGTCTCTTCAAAATGGACGACCAGGACAGTGGTGCTCATCACAGCATTATTGTAATAATATGTAAAATAAAACAAGTAATGTTATGTGTAATGTAATCAGTGTTTCATGTATCACTGAGTCGATGCGTGTTTTGACCGTGAGTGTGTTTAGCAAACTGGTATTCTATGGTGACCGGGAGGGGAGGTCTTCGGTTCACTTAGTTTTGTCGTGGCCACGACATATAAACTCATGGGAACGTGATAATATAACACAGCCACGAGATATTAATTTGTGGGAACGTGATATTACATCGTGGCCAGAGAACGTTTTGTCGAGGTAACGACATACTTATGCCACGACTTCTTATGTTGAGGGAACGACACATTTTTCTCGTGGCCACGAGTTTATTGCATAAACAAACCTGCGTGACCATAGCAACCCGGGATTATCAGAGATAGATTCATTATTATTTTATTTTCAATTAATAAATTGTTATATAATTATTATAGATTATTTCATAATTTCTTTTATTTTTTTATAATATAAATTATTATATTGCACGCAATGTAAACAGCATTCATATTAAGTTTATAATGAATAAACGTTACCTAAAGTAGTCTAAGTTACGGTGACCGGGAGGGGACACCTTCGGTTCACTTAAGTTTGTCGTGGCCACGAGATATTAATTCGTGGGAACATCATATTATGGAGTTAGAATTGTTGCATAATTCCAAATAAATACATTATGATCCACAAATAAATGTAAAGCGATTGACAAAAACAAAGCATATTCACAAAATAAATAGAATGAGATCCACAAATAAATCTTAGAGTTCCACAAACATGAATTATATTCACAAGTAAAAAAATCAGAATTGCAAATAAAAAACATACTCACAAATATTTTTTTTATTCTACAAACACAACTTTGCCCGGCATTTATATGTGAATCGCGTACTGTGCATTTGTAGATCGCTGCGTGTATTTGTGGATTGCTCTCTGTGCATTTGTGGATCGTAGCGCATATTTGTGGATTGCTCTGTGTGCATTTGTGAATCGCTGCGCCTATTTGTGGATTTTGAAACATTTCAAGCATCAAGACGCACACTGATCCACAAATGGATGGACTCCACCCACCTTTTACTTAAGCCAATCAGATACCGGCCACGTGGGGCTGACCAATCGTTGCATGTTCTCGCTCCAACCAATCACGTTTTGCCTGTTTTAAACTATTGTTTAATCCTTAGAGATAATCTGAGCACATTTAACCATCATGAGCATTAAATGAGATTGAATTACTCTTTATTATGTTAGATTTTTCTTATTCGTTAATATGTATAATTAGAGGTACCATAACACAGATTTTATGTTTATTAAAGCACCAAATAACAATGACTTCAACAAAATGCTGGCTTTTAAAAATGTGAATTTTATTTTTACAGACATTAAAACGAATAACATTTATTTGACTTTAATTAGGATAACACTGCATTCGTTTTGGGAACGTTCTATGTAAATTGTAAAAATAAAACCTAAAACTAACCTGCAGGGAATGTTCTGGGAACATTCTTTATAGGTTATTAAAAAGAGAACCTACAGGGAACGTTCCTAGAACGTTCTCATTTGGTTCCCAAAAAATAACTAAATGGGAACCATAGGGGAACGCTCTGTGTTTGCTGGGAACATACGTGGTTTAAATATTTCCACACACGCTAGCATAACCAAATTTACGGTATTTACTAGTTGCCATAGCAACACTATACAGAGAAAAAAGTGCCCCAAAAGCCTTTTGATGATATCGCTGAATATTTATTTTACCACAGTAAAAGTAAATTTTTCTTCTCAGTTTTTAGTATTCATTTAAAATAAGACAAATCTGCTATTATTTTAATCACCAATCTGTTATTTATCAGTTTAGATAGCTTATTAATGCTTGGCACGCCAGCAGAAGACACTAACCAGTTTTACAATCCAGTCGCGCTGATGGGGAAAGTTGTAACACTGCGTTACAATCTGCCCCGCTATATTAAACTATGCTATTCTATGACATTAGCCATGCAGTTTTCACTATTTACTTTTATGGATATTAAAAAGAAACCACAAGAAACAGGTGAATAAAGACTGACAATCGATGTTTAATGTTGAGAAATTATTATTACAAGAAATGTAAAGAATTTTGGCTCGTTTGTGTTCACTGTGAACCTCAAAAATGTGATTTTTTTGAATTCTTAAAAAACGTCATAATTTTATTTGAAAAAGTTAATCATTTTATTTTATTGACAAAATATTTTAGTTTGTCGTCTATATTTTTTCATTCGATCAGATAACATTATGTTACAACGTGCTCTCACATGTTACAATGTATCCCACATACTGGGGCATGTTGTCACTTTTCGCTTCCTTTCTTTTGAGGTAAATAACGGAACACGTATACACTGTAATTATGAAACAAAGGGACATATTTGTACAAGACAAGTGTGAAATTAACGTGGATAAAAAAATATCCTCTGAACCCCACGTTGGATTTACACAAACTGAGAAATTCAAAAAGTGTTAGGTTGTGCCCCGCGCTCCCCTACATTAAAGAACCATTACTGGAAAAAATGTTTTGGTACAGGTGCATTGGAGTGTATTGGGAATATACTGAAGTTATAAACCTTCTGATCAAGTATGTGAATTTTTTTTCACCATTTTATACTGACTATATCTTTACTTTTGTAACTACTTTCTATATCTATGTAAAGCTGCAACCATGCAAAATTGTTAAAAGTATTATTTGAAGTGTGGTTAAATTATTGAAAAGGTAAAAGTCATAATTATACAAAGTACTGCATCATTATGAATTATTATTATTATTATTTGCAACTCAAAACATTTATTTTTCTCTATACTACTTCATACACAACAAGTAGAACTCAAATGCGGTGTATTGTACTGTACATTTAATCATAACAGGTCAACAGAGGATTCAACAAAAATCAATCACATTTTTTTGTGCTTTTAACTAGTTTTAAAGATGTTGTAGATGGAATTAAGAACTTAGCCAGTGCACTTTCTTAAAGAGGAGTATATATATATAATTTCATCCTACCCCAAATGCATTTGTAAAAAGTATACTATTTTACAAATCAATTTGCAGTGCACTACGTTTGTGCTTGATGAAAACATGAAATAACTGCATTTAGAGTGTATTTTCAGTTAGTATAGATATGTCAATCTATTTTTAGTATACTTATCATTAAATAAATGTATTTTAAATACATTTACTTTTTCACTAGGGTGATGAAACTCAAAAAAGTGAGATGTATTGGAAAGGAGGCTTGTAAAATGGTTAAGGATATCGAACAGTTTATTTTGGTTATACAGCCCCCATTTAATTTGCATCTCTTGCTTTTCACCAGGCACTGTACTTTGGAAATGTAATAGGTTACAGATTACAAGTTACCCTATTTAAAATGTAATAATTAGTGTAACTATTTCAATTATTTTATCATATTTGATTACTTTTTTTTATTACTTTTCTAAATTTCTAACGAATGTTTTTAGCTGTTAATCATTGTCAAATATTTAAACCAGGCAGGGTTAACCTTACAGTTACACTCGTCATCACTGATCATTATCGAAACTCTTCATCACTTGAATTAAGATTATAATAATTTAATTTTAAAGCATACAACAAAGTCAGATTTTAGCACCTATTTTTACTTTGATATGAATTTTGTCATTGTTTTGGAGCACACTAATGTTTAAATAACATTAAGGGTAGCATGTTCATTCTAAAATCCAAAAAATGTACAGTTTGATTTCATGGGGATTTTAAATAGACATTGCTCATGCTATGTATATAGCATCTTTGTTTGGATCATGAATAAAATACAGTGGTTGACTGCAATTTTTAATGTCTACATGTTGAGTTTGTAATAGGGTATATAAACATCTTGTCTGTGTAACCTATATATTCACTCTTTATTGTCTCTTGTTTTAAAATATAATTCCATTAAAAATCTGTATTGGAATCGGCTCATTTGATTGCAAATATATCGAAAAGAATTGTACAGAAGTACAAATTATATATTGTTTGTTTACAGTATGACTGTGTTTGTCAATATTGTTAGATTACAGTAAAAACATACATATTTCTTAAATAATGTTTTACTGGCAATACAAATGTAATTTATAATAGTTAATTTATATATATATTTTTTTACCTGCAGGTCAGGGAGGTTTAATAATTTTGACTGTAACAACTTATAGTCAATACGCAACAACACTGTTGATTTTGTTTTTTTTTTCCAATAGACATTGTAGATTTTTTTTTTTCTTTGAGAAAAATGTACTTATAGGATTAATTATATCTCAGATCATCTTCTTGGGCTGTATAATGTAAGTTATCTGTATTAACTTAAAAATGCTATAAAGCAAGTTTTTCAATTGAGCTTTGTTTTGAGCTGTTATAGTTAACCATTCCCTAGTTCTGTTTCCCTAGTTTTGCATTGCATTCAAACCTAACCTTTTATCAGGTTCCTGCATTGCTTTTTTGCATACACAATAAAATAGATACTTTTCATATCAAAGTTACACATCCTAGTGGTCAACATTTGTAAATATGAATACCTGGTTTAGTTAAATTAGGTAAACGCAAGATTGACCTTCGCTTCAAATAATATAATGATATGCAATATGCTTTGTAAAAGCAATTTTACAAAAGAGCTATACAAATCAGCACAAAAATGTAAATTACGACAGAAACTGTTCAATGAAGCAAGGCGAGCAGAAGCAGTTGCATTTATGTTAAATTAACACACCATCACAGAGTTTATTTTTAAATATTCAGCACAGGCACAAAAACGTCACTCAAATGACAGCTGAAGAGAAACATCTCCCATATGTTTGTGAAACAAATACACTGCTTTCTCTATTGGTATTCTAAGGTTTTACAGTACATTACAATTTTGAAGAAAGAGAAACTTGTTTCCGAAGTACAAAACATTATATGGCTGTCTATTTTGCCTGACAGATGATCCTTACAAAAAAGAAGTTTGCTAGCAAGTATGTTATTAGTATACTTCTTTTAAACATAAAATAGGAAAGTATACTTTCAGTATACTTTTTATGTACTTCTCAGAAATATGCTTAAAATGGAATTTAAGTATACTTTATTTATACTTAAGTCTAATTATATTTGAGCTATACTTGAGCTTGTACTTTATATGATTCTCAGAAATATACTTAAAATGACATTCAAATATTCTTGATTTATATTTGAGCTATACTTATGCTCTGAGAATCCAAAACACAAGTGAAGAAGAAAACTAAATGCTTCCACGTGTAATCTAACACAATCGTCATAAAACAGCATCAAAAGTATGCAACTTTGGTGTGGCACAACATCACAATTGTCATGTCTGGTGTAGACACAGTGTTAGAATACTAGTAATTCCAACTACTAACTTTGCCACTATGTGCTGAATCAACAGAACTGGCACAGACAATTTTTTTTTTTTTTTTTTTATGAACTTTTTATGGTATTGTTGCTGAAATGCATGGAATTGCTCATAAATCAGAATATGGAAGTGAAACACTTAAATATTACCTGTAACGCAATATGTTTTACGAGGTCCTGGCTCATTTCCATGATAGAAAGTTATGACACATTATGAAAATGGCATGCCCTACACAAAAAATAGTTATAAAGAAAACCTTTTATAGTGTATAGCATGATGTACATATTATATTATTGCTCCATCATTGCATTTTATATAAAGATGTGCCCACAGCGTGAAGCATCGTACACAGGGAAATGAGTTGAGAAAGAAAACTCTCATGGTGCACTGAACCTCAAGTAAGAATATCACTCTCTATCCGCATCAGTGTTTTGTATTTTGGTATGTTTTTGAATTCAAACATATTGTACTTAGCCATAAAATAATTTGTACATAATAAATAATCATTTAAAAGATTAATGATGTCTTACACTGTGAAAAGTGAAAATGCACAGTTGTTTCCTTCATGTAGTAATATTTTGGTGGCAAGTGTAGAGACTTTTTTTAAATGTGCATTTTCTTGCTTATAAAATATTCCAGCTTGATAATGCAGGAGAAGGACAAAATACATGACCGTATTAATAATACAAAAACCTGCAATCCTCCTCTGGTGAGTTACTGATTTCATCTAAGGCTGTGTGGCTTAAGTAGTTATACTCATAAAAATCTCCATCCCTCCAACCCCACCCACCGAACTGGACATCTGTTTGTACATCTGTTTATGCACCTCAGTAATCCAAAGGAATTTATGACCGTTATCTTATTGTTTGGGAAAGTGTTTTTTAAAGCGGGCCATTGAAAACTGTTCAAAACGACGTGTTCTAAACTTTAAATTGTGAAACAGTTGGGTAAAACGGGATCAAGGGATATAGTTTTTATTAAAGTTTTTCACATACAGTAGAAACACTGTGATGACTGTGTTTTTCCAGAAACAGTAAAGCAAGTCAAGACGTGCATTTGTGTATTGTAATGTTTCAGACAATCATCGAACCAAGCTGTCAGTGATGAGTATAAGCGTTCTGGCTATGACAAAGGTCATCTGGCACTTTGGCACTACCTGGCAGGCTCACAGAGCTGTGCTGATGCCACCTTCACGCTCACCAATGCTGCTCCACAAGACCAAGTGTATGTAATATAATCTTCATACATTTTCCTTTTATTGAACCTATATTTTTAAGAGTGAACTGAAGTTTTATATCTGATTCTCAAATTCTTCCAAATCTTAGTTGTTTGAATATAATAATCTAAACCACTATAATGTGTGAATAAATAAAGTGTGTCATATATTACATTAATACAGAATAAAGATTGAACTGAATTGATTGATTGAATTGTATTTTTATTGTATTGTCATGTGTAATTGTTTTGGCTTGTTAATTTGTATGGTTGTTTTGTCAGGAAGACAGCTTAACAAAATCAATAATACAACACTGACTGAATTTTAGCCTCTTAATCTTTGATAGACATTAACCTGAAGGCTTTAGATGTCCACATAAATTGTATTACATGAAATAAACCATGATGTAGGTCTACATGAGGCAGCAGTAATGACTTTAAAGGTTTGTAATGTAAGCATCATTAAGCAAATTCAAATAGTATTCTACAATCTGAAATAAAATGATTAATCTATTTTTGGACAAACAGAGAATGATATAAACATAGTTTGTGTGTTTTCTCATTTTCTAGTGAAAGCAAGCACCTTGCTTTTTGTGTTTATGTGATGTTGATGTGAGTAATGAAATGGCTGCAACATGATCAGTTGTAACACTTTCAATTCCTTTAACTTCAATCTGGAACAATTTACAAATCACCTACTTTACTTCACACATGCTCAGTTTAGTCCTTACTCTACATGTGAGGAAGTAGAGCCCTGTTATAGACACAGCAGATTTTAGAGGGGAAATTTTAATTTTGAGGTAAGTACATTTAAAATTTAAATTTAATTTTGAGGAAGAGAAAGACAAACTAAGGGTGTCTCTCGCAGTTCAAATGTCTAAGTTCAGTTTTAATATGGCCAATTACTATGACTGAAAAAACACACGTGCACACACACACACACACATTTTTAATTTCACAAAAAACTCATTATGTATGATTTATAAGCCTTTTGAATTATTATTTATCACAATTCACCTCCTAATTGTAATGACCTATGTCATACCCATGTCATTATACAAATTTGTGTCCTGATATGGTACACACACACACACACACACAGATAATCCTTTTCGTTATGTTACTTTCTGAGATATTTTAGAAAACTGTATACTCTTTAGCAACACCCTGGTGAGTCCGATGATGTCTCACTTCTTTTGCACACTATCACTCAGAATAAATATCTTTAGTGTTCAACTAACCAGACAGACTGCAGACAATGCCTTTGAATATGCTTTAATCAATAATACCAATCACAGAAAATGCTCCTGACAAAAAAAAGAGTACAACAGAATAGGTGCATGGAAAATCTGGCATGATTCATTATGTCATTTTTCTCGAATATGACTGGTTCTTCAGATGCACATCAGGACCATGAAATATGATTGAAAATAGTGATAGCGTGCACTGTCTGCATGCAACTGCTGAAATAGAGTTAATTCAACCAAGGTTAATGGCCAAGTGCCCAACTAAAAGGAATAATGGTAACAGAATTTAGCAAACTTTTTATATGTAGCATATGAAAAAATAAAGCCAAACTGGTTTGCAATAAGTGGATATGGTAAATCTGTTTTTGCAGTTGTTTAATCCTCCTCTGGTGAGTTACTGATTTCATCTAAGGCTGTGTGGCTTAAGTAGTTATACTCATAAAAATCCCCGCCCCCCACCCCACCCACCGAACTGGACATCTGTTTGTACATCTGTTTATGCACCTCAGTAATCCAAAGGAATTTATGACCGTTATCTTATTGTTTGGGAAAGTGTTTTTTGAAGCGGGCCATTGAAAACTGTTCAAAACTATGTGTTTTAAACTTTAAATTGTGAAACAGTTGGGATCAAGGGATAGTTTTTATTAAAGTTTTTCACATACAGTAGAAACACTGTGTCGACTGTGTTTTTCCAGAAACAGTAAAACAAGACAAGATGTGCATTTATGTATTGTTAAACAATTTTGGTGATATATTTAAAACAAAAATGTATCAAACACGATCGTTAAGCAGTAACAAAAAGCAGTCAGACACGTCTGTGTAAAACTAAAGCATACAACAGTTGTCAAAATCTGTTGTAGTCTAACATTACAATTTTAAAAAGGTAGAGTTTTTACTGATACAAGAGTTAGAAGAAAAGAAGAAAGAGTCGAGCATCTTACTTTGATCTAAAACAAAAGTATCAGACGTGATCGTTAAGCAACAACATAAGATACTTGTCAAAATCTATGTGGTAGTTTAGCATTACAATTTGAAAAAGGTACAAGGATACAAGAGTTAAAGTAAAAGAAAAGAAAAAGAATCAAACATCTTACACAGTTCAGCGAAAATACATCCTTTCTCCTTGCTGCCTAACTCAAAATGAAGTTACGGGTGCAGTGATCAAACCCCGCCCCCTAACACAAACCCCAACACCATAAGCAGATGCCAGTGCAAAGATTCAAATGTATGATAAAAGAATTAAATAAAATAAACTTTTTAAAATTAAAAAAGACTTTTATTAAACTGTCACCCGTCCCCTCAGAGGGGCTCCTAAGTTTACTTCACGATATTACAAATAGATCCTAATCTAATCATGACAAAACTGTATATTGTTGGAAAGGTCTAAACAGATATTTGGCCACTGTTTTGGCAATGACAAATTATGTAGGAAAAGTAATAGATTAATTTATGAATAAATAATTTTTTAATATATAAAAATCTACATCATAACAGGAGTTCTGACCTTCTTTGTTGCCTTTTTTTCCCTATCATGTTTTAGAAATCGTAAGAAATTATATATCAGTTGAAAACTTAGGATCTCAAAATGTATCTTTTGAAAACCATTTTAAAATCAGATATTGCATTACCATGGAAAATGTACATAAAATTCATATTACAAAATGTTTTCGTTCATGAATTATAAAAAAATGAATAGTTTGGATAGTGCATTTTCACATCTATGTTCAAAATGGGTGTGGCAGTTAAAGGGTTAATGAATCTATGACATTTCTTAACTGATGAAAGCATTCTTCCTGTTTAACATTAATACAAGTAGTTTTTATTTTAAAGATCATACCAGTTTCCTTTCAAACAAACTTCTCCTAAGCCACAGGAAAATGTTTCTTTATTTTGGTTTATTTTATGTAGTTATGTGCATTTCATCAATTTAATTTATTTATTCACTCTTTGATTTATGTCAGTCTTTCGGCCTGTTATATCAGCTGAAACGCGCTAATGTATGTACATGTAGGTAGTTAAATATCAAGGTGAATGCAAATGTTTTGTTCCACGCTACACGATAAAAACAAGAGAAGAGTCCTCGCTGATTTTCTTCCCGTAAGACTTGTGGACTCGTAGTTAAAACACACGTTCACGTGCATGTAGTTAATCGTCTAAACTTAACATCACACAAAATGTAAATAGCTTGTATCACATAGCCCAATAAATCAGAGAGGTTGGTGAGTGGGGGCTACGATCGTCGATGCATGGCTTATTAGATCAGCCAATGTTGTAAAACTCTAAAGATGGTTTCTGGGGGTTTGCGACCCATTTACAGTCTAATTGAGGGGATCTGGCATTTTTAACTTTTGTGGGGCTGTGTCAGGTAAAGTTCAGTGATCAAAACAGATGTTTTTTCTAAGATGTTCAGTGATCAAAAGGATATCTATTCCAACCATTCATGGTATACACCTGCGAGTGCAGCTGGGTCTGGTGTTGTGAACTTTGCCAAAAAGTTCAGTAGGTCAAAGGATGTGCACGTTCTTGTGTTTTGCAGGAGGTGTGGAGGTTTTGAAGAGGGATGTGCAGGGATGGTGGGATCTTACTTTCAAAGGTAGTTTGCTATTGCTAGCTTCTCTAAAGTCGTCTACCCATGTAGTCAAGTATTTTAAACATGTTATATCTTTTATGCTTTGTATGTTTATTTTTTATGTTTATTAATTGTAAAACTGATTTTACTTTTATATGCATATCTATCTATCTATCTATATTTGTAAAAGACCTTTTCAATTTATGATTAGTTGTCAGGTATGACAAATTCAAGTCCAGTGATGTTTTAAAACAGTACTATCTTCATATTGTTCATAATGATCTGTTGTGTTTTTTTTGTGCATCTAACTTAGCATTGTCAAATTCATACTTGATGTCATGTCCACTTAACGATTAATCAAACCAAGAAGCGTAATAGCAAGTTTCATGAAATTGTTCAACCTGAACATGGATTGCATTTGTTTGGTTTTGAAAACCTGGATTAAACAAATTTGTATGATGGCATAAATTTCTACACTGGTGTGCTAAATTGGATTAAATGGTAAATGTTTCTTCAGAAGGACATGTGCAGGAAACAGAACATTTAAGTATAAGCTTTTTATTAAATGTCGGATTATACATGTTTGGAATTCTTACATGATTTCCTAGATATTATTTTAATGTGATTACACAAAGTAGAAGCAACATCAGTGTTTCTATATTAAAATCAAAATTATTATCCCCTGAAATCACAAACGCCCAAGAAAATTACAATTAAATGTGGATAAATCAAAAAAAAAAAAAAAAAAAAAAAAAATCCACACATAAAATGAAAGAATTTATTGATTACATCTGTCTTAATATTACAGATCATATTCTTTAGTATCCACTTTGATATCAGTGTAAGTGACACCTTTGTACTGGCCCTTGGTTTCATACTTTAGCACACTGCCGTTCTTGCAAGTGATGATCATTGTGCCAGTGTAAGGCAGGTCAAATGTGGCTCTGCCAATGGTGATGTCAACATCCACCTTCTTTTTTTGGTGGAACATCTATAGCAGTAGACAGGGTTTCCTTTCTCTCATCCGACTGCTCATGACTGTAAGTGCTTTCTGTTCCAACGCTGATACTGTATCCTGCTGTAAATTCTGCCACCTCTGGAATCCCTGCCTTCACTTCCACACTAAATGTTGCTGTAAAGCTGTTACTCACAGACCATGAAGATTTTGTGGTTATTGTCTTTGAGGTTTCAACTGTTTGCTTTTGAGTGATGGAGCTGCTGTTCTTGTAAGTGACGGATTTGAGCTCTTCCACTGTTACCTTTGGTATCAGTTGGTTTATTGTGGGATAGCTGACATTGGTGAGAACTGTTGATTGAACTGCATTGAGAAACACAAACCCCATGGAGTCAATGTCTGCACCAGCTCTTCCTTTAACTCCCAAACAATATCCAGAGCCGACCTCCATGGGATACTCTTTTTTCAAACCCCAGCTCGTCATCTTTGCAAAAAATTCTCCACTCTTACTGGTCTTGAATTTGATGGCTCCAAGACGTGTTCCTGCTCCGTTTCCCCAGAGGGACAGTGAGGTGAAACACTCACCAGGTGTGAATATGTACTCTTGATGTGATCCAGATGGCTCTCCAAAGGTTTCTTTTCTGCCATCTGAAAGCCAAACACTTACAGCCTTCACCTGCCATTCTCCCACCCACACCCAGATCTTCTCTAGACTGGCACCGTTATTTACGCCAGTAAATGAAAATTCCTTTCCTCCCCTTCCACCAATTACATCTAGAGTTGTTGGGTAGGACATCTTTGAAGTAAATAGATCTGAAAGTTACATCACAGATTAATATTATCATGGGCAATCTAAATCTAGTATATTATTAGTATATTTCCCTTGTGTTTTATTTTAAAACAGCCAATAAATGTTTTTCTTTTCATTCTTGTTCAGTATTGTCTGCCTATAGGAACAGGGATGGGAAACACTGCTGAATAGTCCTGCAATAAAATCTTAATAAAAAAGTACTTGTCACTGGAAATATACTTACATAGGTGACTGTAGTCTGATGAACTTCTCAAGATCAGCTCGTATGGTAAAAGACAGAAAAGTGAAATGTGTTTGATTGGGATGCTGCTTAAATAGAGCTCCAAAAGGGGCAGGCAGTAACTGGAAATACACCAAGACACCCTTGGTCAATGTAATTTGCAATATGCTTTAAATGCTTTAAATAAGTGTTTGAATATGAAAATGTTATAAAGCACTGCTTTGAGGCTTGTACAGTGAAGATCAAAATGCAGTTTTATAATCCAAAATCAAGGTCCAAAACAGGCAAATGATCAAAATACAGGCAAACAGTCCAAACAGGCAACAAAGCAGGAAACACAGACAAGGGGTATCCATGCAGCAGGCAAGGACTCAAAAACCAGGAACACAGGAAACAAGGAAAATGTATAGAATTGCAGCAGACACTAACAATACTTTACAATGCGACACCAAAAACACAAGGCTTGTAATGAGGTAACAAGCATAGGGCACTATTTGATGGGATAGCCATTTGTAGTGGTGTCCGAAACCATAGTGGACATTCCCGAGTGCACTCATGCAATCCTACAATGCACCGCAAAAACAAGTGTACAGGTGATGTACACCCAACGGCTGGAGAATACCCATAATGCACTGTGTCGAATGAATTCCGGTTAAGGCTAGAAGGAAACATTATTGGGGATACTGTATCCCTTCTAGCCCAAACCAGCTGAATCATCCATGCATTCATTTTGCAACGCTCTCGTCCACTGCGTAATATAACATTAAACAATACAGGTATAAATGTTCAAAGTGTTCAATCATTGTAAATTGATTATTAAATTGTTTAACTAGAGTTTATACATGATTTCCATGACAGAGTTCAAAATTAATCCTTCATTCTTTCTACTGGAGCTGACCGTTCGCCAGTTTAAAATGATTATTAAACAGCAAGCACAAGCTATGCAAAGGCGGCAGTCCTTCCGGTGCACTCAGTGTCAGATATTTACTCACTCGTTTTCATTTACTCCTTCAAGTGGATTGTAGTAGTAGACTAATGTAGAGAATAGTGAATGAGGGTATAGGGGGTGATTTCGGATACAGCGGCAGTTTGTGAGAGAGTGACAACAGTCTGGAATGGAATGCCCTCTGGAGGAGCTTATGGACACTAAACTAAATAAACTAAACTAAACTGAATCTTTTTCTATGCGTTTGATTAGGCACAGGCGAGTACACAGAAGCTACAACGATCTATCACGCCACATTAAAGAGCGCCAAAACGGTATTTACTGCTTGAATTTCCTAATGAAATGGACAGAATTTGAAATGTGAGACTTTGTTTGTATCAAACAACAAAAAGCCTAGCCTAATGCTATTTACTGGAAGGAAGGCGCACTGTGTACTGTTCATTCATCATCTGAAAGCAGCATAGATCAAAAGATTGATTGGGACTTAAGAATCGGTATTGGTTCATCAAAATGTTAATCTATTAAAATGGAGAAATCTTTTTTTTTTTTTCTCACTCAGCCCTAGTGTATTTTGTTGTTTTTAAACACTGCACTGTCGTCATGTAAGTTCATGATTAAAAATGAAAATGTGAACAAAAATAAAAGCAATTCAATTCATTATAATAATTAAAATATGAAAATTAAAAAGACGGGTAGTAATAGATTATCACAGAATTTTTACGACCCTGTCCATTAGAATGATGGGCAATGTTAAAGTCTAGCGCAACCTCAAATACATATATATATATATATATATATATATATATGTATATATATCTCGTTGTGAAATAGGCCTATTGTAGTCCCTATACCAGCCGTAACTGTAGAAATTAAACTGCCATAAATTTTAAAAGACAGTTTGCATTGAACTTTCAGCGTCGTAACTTTGCAGTTATTGTTTGTTCAAACAGCAACATTACACACTAACTACAGTTAAAAAAGTGAAATCACAATCAACCACCCCTTTAATGCACCATACTTAAGGTATGTGTATTTCTGAAACTATATGAAGAGTTGATTGAACTATATAATGTAGAAAAATCTGCTGGATATCTAAAATTAAATCTAAAATGTTTGAGTATCTATTAAGTAGTTTCACTGTCAACAAATTGTCAGTTGATTAATCATTAATCTTCTTTTGTGCTCCATGAGGAATGAAAGTCATACAAGTTTGGAACAACATGAGTAAATGATGAAAAAATATAAATTTTTGGGGTTACTTATGGGATTAATTTATTTCTCAGACCATCTTGATGGTTAGGAAAGACTCCACTCTATTCTGTTGGCATAATATAACTAGTTCAAAGAAAACCCTTCCCTGATTCTACTTTTGCATAGTTTTGCATCCTATTTGCATTCAGACTTTCAATAAAGGTACTTGCAAATCTTCCATTTTGCATGTACAATTATTGGGTGTTTTCAATGAAAGTTCGTTTGAGCCCTGCAAAAGCTCTCGGGGCGCTTGTGAGCAAACACGTGATCTCAGTCAGACTAGTGAATATGGCCCAAATAGTGCCAACCAAATATGGGTCGCCTTTAGCAAAAATGTGGCATAATCGACAAAGGCTAATGAGGGTGTAAACCAAATGTGGTCCACATATGTTTCAGCAAATGTGACCCAGGTATATTAAAACGTATCTGGGCCAGTTTTGGCAAAGATATGGCTAATGTGGCTTTGAGCTTAAAGTGGCCCGTATATGATGCCACAAATGTGGCCCAGTTATCCTAAAATGTATGTGGGCCAGTTTTGGCAAAGATATGGCACAGTAAGCACTGACTAATGTGGCTGTGAGCCTAAAGTGGCCCGCATATAAAATGACCAATATTGCCCAAATAATCAATAACAATTTGGGCCACTTTTGGCAAATATACAGCACAGTCAGCACTGGCTAATCAGTGTGTAAGCCTAACTTGTCCCACATTTGACATGGCAAATATGCCCCATATATTATAAAACAGATGAGGGCCACTACTGGTTTGGATGTAGTACTTGACACTGGCCAACTGAAATGTAAGTTTGAAATTGTAAATATGGCCTAATAGAATTTGCCTATTTTATGTAGGATGCAACACAGTTAATTGATGCAGGGTGATCTGGATATAAGTCTTAAGAAGGCTACATTCCCAACAATTTATTTTTTGAAATAAAAATACAGGACATCTGGTCTTGGTCTGGTTTATTTGTTAAATTAGGTCAAATCCAAGGTTGTCCTTAGATTAAAATAAAATAAAATTAACTCAAACATACAGAAAAAACTATGAATTTGTTTAAATATTCAGCTCAGGTACGTTATCAATCAATCAATTAAATAATAATAATAATAATAATAATAATAATAATAAATAAATAAACAACAACAGCACTCATAAGATAAGAACAGATCATCTATCTTCTATTAAAACCACAGTAATTGCTTTCTCTGTTCGTATTCCAAAGTATTGGAATATAAAATTCTTAAGAAAGATAAATTTGTTTTCAAAGTATAAAAGATGATATGGATCTCTATTTTGCACGAATGATGGTTATAATTAGTGCCTCTGAAAAACAGTGTTCGTATCTCTGATATACATTTACATTTATTCATTTGGCAAATGTGTTTATCCAAAGTGACACACAAATTAGCAACATCATGAGTTAAAGCTATGGTGATGAAATATCATAGGAAAAACTGCTGTAGTCAAAGTGATGATAAAGCACTTTTTATATGCAAACATGAAAAGTCAGAATGGCCTTATAAAATATGGTTTTCATTTAAACCCACACACGTTCCAAACAAGCATGTTTAATGCTTTACAGTTTATTAAATAAACACTTTTTACAAACACAGGTTTGTAATATTTTTAATAATTAATGAATTTAAGAATTCTGGTTGCATATTATTTAAGAAATTTATTCCTATAAATTTTGAATCACAAATGAATCACTCGTCTAAGCTGGTTCCTTTCACTGAACTGGTCAAACAGAAGCAAACTTTTAAAGACAGAGAACAAAAAGAACGCTATGAAGTGGAATATTTACAATTATTTAAATCAAACCTATAAATGCATCCAATCGTTCGGCAGCGATGATGAAGGTCTTTATTAAGACCAACACCTGTAGGCTATAAGCAGCCTGTCAGCAACTTTCGATTAGATTTAAGTCAGGGCTCTGACTTGGCCACTCAAGGACATTCCCCTTCTTATCCTTAAGCCATTTCGTTGTTGTTTTGGCAATATGTTTAGGGCCATTGTTGTGTTGGAAAGTGAATGACCTGCCGATTTTCAGCTGTCTAGCAGAGGGACACAGGTTTTTCTCAAGAATTTGGATGTACTTGGCAGCATCCATTTTCCAATCCTGACTAATTGCCCAGTCCCAGCTGAAGAGAAACACCCCCACAACATAATGCTGCCACGACCATGCTTCACAGTAGGTATGGTGTGTTTTGGGTGGTGTGATGTGTTTGTTTTTTGCCAAACATATTGCTTGGAGTTCAGTCCAAAAAGGTCAATTTTAGTCTCATCATACCATAACACCTTTTGCCAGAAGGTATCAGACTCTTCCAAGTGTGTTTTTGCATAGCGTTAATGAGACTGAGTGTGACACCTTTTTGGGAAAGGCTTCTTTCGTGTCACCCTGCCATACAGGCCAGCTTTGTGTAAAGCTTGGGAGATAGTTGTCACATGCACAGACTGACCAGACCTAGCCATAAAGCCTTGTAAATCCTTCAAAGTTGCTTCTTAGTAGCTTCTCTTATGAATGTCCTCCTGGCTCTGTCATCTACTTTGAACTGACAGCCTGATGTAGACAATGTGCTGGTGGTGCCATACGCTTTGCATTTCTTAATGATGCTCTGAACAGTACTCCGAGGGATATCTAAAGTCTTTGAAATGTTTTGTAGACTTCTCTTAACTTATTCTGAAGTGATCAACACTACTACTATTGATGTCAGGTGGGGCAGTTAACCTGGTGTTTAACCCTCTGGGGTTGAAAAACGCGTCAGCGCGGTTTATGGCATGTTTTAATGATAACGGCGAAAATAGTGTAAAATTCTCCGTATTATTAGATCATTCATATACAAGCAATACATCATTCGAATCTATAGAGGGTCTACTTTTATTTGTATACACTCATAATAACAATAAATCCCTGTGCTTTTATAAAATAAAGAAAATAGACAGGGTGTGCTCTCTGCCTTCTCCATCTCTGCCATCTCTCTTCACAGACACATAAATGAAACAACCTAAATCTCAGTGATTACGTGACTCACAGACATAATAACTATATGTATAGAAAACTTGAAATGTGTACTTTTAAATAATTCAATTTGAAAACAAATATTCTCTGATTAAGTAATCCGTGTGAAAGTTAGAAGAGGTACAGTTTCTCCTCTATCACCTCATTATAGTTAATGTGATCCTGCCTCGCTCTGAGCGCACTGTTTATATGGAAATTATCTGAGGTGAGCCAGGTAAGCCAGGTACACGCCCTCGAAGAGCTGGCATAAAACAGATGCGAGTATGGATCCCCATACTTGGCCACATGTCACGTCCTTTCTTTCCTTTCCTTTCCTTTCCTTTCCTTTCCAAATCTTATATTTAGATTAATCAGTTGGGGGTGAGAGTCTTCATGCTTTCAAAATATGTAATCATGGGTCAACAAATCTTATAAATGTTACTGATCCTCTCATTAAATATTGATATCAGATCACACACATCTATATTGGAGCCATAGGTGGATTCCCTGACTTCCATTCCAGCAGTATTCTTCTCCTTGCTAACAGACAGGCAATAGAAAATAACACTTTTTACATTGTTCATCATTCTCTGGACCCCAAAATAGCAACTTCAGCACGGGGTTTTTAAATAGTTAAAAGCATAGTTAAAAGCATTATTTAGTGTTTAAAATATAAATGACTAGTAGTCTCTCAACTTTTGACAGGACCAAAAAATATGAATGAAATCTGCTTTACTGATTTTCCATCCCATCACGCACACACAGGTTTTGAAAAACCTGTAATTACCAAGTCCATTGTGACACGTTTTAGCCTCTTAATCTTTGGTGGATGCTCAGTTGAAGGCTTTAGATTTCCACTTAAACTGTATTACAAAACCTAATGTAGGTCTGCATAAGGCATCAGTAATGACTTTAAAGGTTTGTAAGATATTCAAATGGTATTCTACAATCTGAAATAAAATGACTAATGTATCTTTGGGCAAATAGAGAATGATATTCAATCCAATTCAATTAATTTCAATTAAATTTAAGTTTATTTGTATGGCGATTTTTACGATACAAATTGTTGCAAAGCAGCTTTACAAAAATTAAAGTTTCTACAATCTATTTAGTAGTAGCTTGCTAGTAGTGGTGACTGTGCCAAGTTGCTGCACATATGGCAGAAATGATGTTTGATAACAAAGTTCGGGAGGAGCATGATCAGATAATCAACTAATTTGGCACAGGTGCAACTCGTCTAGCTAGCACAAGTCATAAATAAGCACACAGCAGACTTACCTTAGACTCATTCGACTGTTTTTTCGGCATTCGATTTTGCTCCTTTCGCCATTATATTACAGACTTAAGTTTCCGCACAACGTCGAGACCAGTAACGTTACACGAGATCCCCTGTCGCAACTGCCATCGAGCTCCACGCTTCATCACGACCGTCGCTCCGCTCGATTAGCCACACGTTCACCACAACGCCGAGGCTTAACATCGCTTCCACCGGCGAGACTTCCAGTTTCTTCCCCGGCATCCTCGTATCATTCGACCATGGCAATATATCCTCCGCACGGAAAGTGGACAGTATAATTTTTTTCACTTTGCAGATTAGCCAACCTCACTCCTAAATCCACTCCAGCCACCAAGACGGCCAACAGATCGAGCAAAGCCCCGAACTCTCCTCGTTTGACACCACCATAGTCCCGCACAAGACCCGGCTCTCCTCGAGCACTGGGTCGCAGCGGCAGGCATCATTGAGCCTGGGTCGCGTCCCAGTTCTCACCGCAGCAAAACCTCACTCGCTTCCTGCTTTGGCTCAACTTTTCACCGCGGCTCTTCCGGCCGCAGCGCCGCATGCAGTCAGGCCTCCAGCTCTCGCAGCAGTCGCTAGCGCGATGCAGGCCGTGTTGCAAATGATCTTTGTGTTTGTAGGTGAAGTCGCGAAACGAAATTACTCCAATGTTCTGTATTAATTTTCACTAGCATTTAGCTGGGTTTTAAATTACACGTTGTACACAGACAGATACAATGGAAAAAGATTGGTTTTCGAGAAAAATAAGTTCAACAGTGCACCTAAATTAACAATCATAGGTGCATAGTCTCAACTTATGTGTATCATAAAGCTACTATTAATGTTTTTGTAAGTAATAATGCTAAAATAAGTTGCTAAAATAAGTTGCAATAAAATAAATAAATATTATAATAATACTAATAACCATATTTAAAAAAAAAAAAAAAAAAAGTTTCTAGGATGGTCTGAGAAGTTGTTAAATCTAGCAACAAATTTGCTGGGTTGGCAACACTGCAGGCCACTCAAGCATTTTAGCATTTACTGCAGAATGTCACAAACCACTCCCAGCAGCTGAAACAAGCCTGAAGTTGCTTCCCATTACATTTAATCCTTGTCTTTTTCAGCGGCCTCCAGCTCCAACAGTATACGGTAGCATGAGGCTGCCTTCACTGGCTCCACAGGCTCTTCTGGATGTCTCAAACCCCACTCCCTTCCCGTGACCTACAGCAGCTGAAGAAAGCGTGAGGCTGTCTCCGCTTGCAATTCAAGCCCACACATCTCAGGCTTTTCCTCCTGTTACTAATAACTCTTTTTCTTTCAGTGGCCTCCAGCTCCCGTAGCAGACACTAACCCAGATGCTGATTTAAGAGTGATACTGCCTTCGCCGACAATTGCGCCCCATGCTCCCCTTCCCTTACAGCTCTCGACTTCATTCAAAATAACGTTGTTTTCTTCCAGATAAAGTTTCAGCTCTCCTCGATCATCAAGTCGTAGCAAGCCATTAGCAAGCCTGGGCTGCGCCCCAGACTCAGCTGCTCCTCACACTGCACGCTGACACGACTTTCCGACCTCCTATCCTTCCCACCCCTTCCCTTCTTTCTCTGGTAGCAGACGCTAGTGTGAGGCTGCCTTCGCTAGCCACTCAAGATCTGCCACCTTACTCTTACCCTCCTGCTGCTCCTTTTCCCTATCGATGGCCAGGAGCTAATCCACGCGTGAGGCTGCCTCCGCAAACAGTTATGGCCCTTCCTTATCTTCCTTCTTACCCTTCTTTTCAATTTAAAATATCAGCTCCCTCTTCCTGCTTTCAACTCAGGAACGCTCAATCTAAATCCTTTCTTGACCCTATTTGCATCAATAACTCTAACCAATGTGCAACATTTTTCTAATTTGAAGACATCTAAAACTGATTCTTGCAGTCAGTCAGTGGTCATCAGATGCTTTCAGAAGCTACATCCGGTCCAATCACCACCACATAAAAGAAGCCCATCTAGCATTTATCAGAAATAAATAAATAAATAAACATATAAAAGTTCCCTGCTTTTAATAACGTCGCTTACTTGAGCAGTCAAGGCTCTCCTTTCCGATGCAGCCAGTCAAAGCCCCTTTTTGGTCACCCTTCAGCCCTTCAGCCATCGTTTCAAATCTCATTTGCACATCTAGCAACGGACGGGGCTCTCCCTTCCGGTGCAGCAGGGCCACGGCTCCCTTCGGTCGCAGTGTGAGCCCTCCGTCCGTCGTCTCGAGTTACGCTGCGTACTCTGTGTCGGACGGGGCTCTCCCTCCCGGTGCAGCAGAGCCGCAGGCCCCCTTCGGTTGCAGTGAGAGCCCTCCATCCGAGGCATCAAACCACGCTTCGTATTCAGCCGCAAGGGGGACTCTCCCTTCCAGTGCAGCAGAGCCGCAGCTCCCTTCGGATGCAGTGAGAGTCCCTCCATCACTCGCTTTGAATTTCTTTACTTATTCAACATCGGACGGGGCTCCCTCTACCGGTGCAGCAGAGCCGCGGCTCCCTTCGGTCGCAACATGAGTCCCCTGTCTGTTGGAGTTACACTGCGTACTCCGCAGCAGATGGGACTCTCCTTCCCGGTGCAGCAGAGCCGCGGCTCCCTTCGGTCGCAGCGGGAGCCCTCCATCTGATACATTGTTGCAAGAGGGACTCGCCCTTCCGGTGCAGCAGAGCCGCAGCTCCCTTCGGAAGCAGCGAGAGCCCCTCATTTGATATCTGCCATCATGCTCCTCCCTTAGGGACATGTAGGGCTCACCAGTCTGACACCTCGAGCCGCAGCTCCCGTCAGACAGTACAGGGCTTTCCAAGTCGCTCTGCCCCAAGACCCCCACCCCCCGCCCCTCAAATTTCTACTCAGCATGCATATTTTGGGGGGCAACTAACAAGTCTGGCTGCTGTCTCAGGCCTTTAAGCTTCTTTTGCGGGAGTTCTCTGGGTTCGGGCCATATTCCGGGCTCGGAGCCCTCCCCCAGGACAGCACGCCAAAATATGCTTACTGTTTACTCAACCAGATTAGATGTGAGGGTGAACTCGTGAAATGATGTTTGATAACAAAGTTCGGGAGGAGCATGATCAGATAATCACCTAATTTGGCATAGGTGCAACTCGTCTAGCTAGCACAAGTCATAAATAAGCACACAGCAGACTTACCTCCGTCATTCGACTGTTTTTTCGGCATCCCCCCTCTACCCCAACTCCTCACTCTTAATCTTTCCTCATCCTATACTTGGGATGGGGGGAGTTCTCTGGGTTCGGGCCATATTCCGGGCTTGGAGCCCTCCCCCAGGACAGCACGCCAAAATATGCTTACTGTTTACTCAACCAGATTAGATGTGAGGGTGAACTCGTGAAATATACTGTATGGTAAAAATCAGTTAATGACATAATCAAACAGGCAATGAACACTATTAACAGTAATAAATCATATGTTGCAATCAAACGTATAGCACAATTTGGTAGTGCTATATGCTGTTTTACAGTTGGTATCATCTGAGGTCCTCTGAGGGGTTAGCATGATCTCTTCTTAGGTGTTCTGGATCCAGACTGAAGCTTGTGTAATTCCTAGTTACCACGGGAGGAGACTAGTAAGGTACACAGGAGCTAAACCATTAAGGGCCTTATAGGTAAGTAGTAATATTTCGTAACTGATACGGAACCTAATAGGTAGCCAATGCAGATATACTATTTTCATACTCTGTTTGCAGAGAAATTAATCTGATCGTTACATTCCTTTATGCAATAGCGTCAGTCCTATCTAGTGGTTCAGATGAAGTTGTGAGTGATTTTCGGGAGAAATATGCAGTATGATATTTTGCAAATGAAACTTCACCAACAATGCTATAAGAACATCGGTACAAAAAAATCTGCCTACCTTAAATAAAGAAAAAAAAATTGTTACACCACACTTTATGACACTAACAACAAGATTCCTCAAGTAAGAATATCACTCTCTATCCGCATCAACGGATTTTGTGATTTGGCATCTTGCTTATAAAATATTCCAGCTTAAACTATATTTTGAACACACTGGTTTAAAAGAACTCCAAGATACAGACAGAAATGTCAAACTGTTACAACTATCCCTGCTCTCCCCTATCCAACAGAAAAGTGTTACTGCAGGACATAGAAATGATCTAAAATCTGCCTTACAGACTTGCAAACAAAGCTGTTTTGTCAACATTTACACAAAGAGGGTGTATCTGATCCCTGAACATTTTCAGAAAGGATATTTCAGAGTTTATGAGCCAAATGTTAAAAAGCTCTACTTCCTATAGTAGACTTTTAGATTGTTTATTGGTTGTGTAAAATGTTTTAGAATTTTAACCAAGTACACAATATTTTATTACTTGTAGTTAAAATGGCACAATTTGTAATTACCCAATTAAACTCAAGGGATGATGAGAAATTAACCAAAAGCAAAATCAAGTATGCACTTATGCAGTATGCAATATCCAATAATTTTTTTTTCTTTTTTTAAAATTAATTAGTAAATTAATTTTTTAACGAAGCTATATCTATCTTTAATGTGAATATATCAGACAATATGCAAATCAGTGGCGGCTACTGGTCTGTCAAATAGGGGAAGCTCATTTTCGGCCTACATCGTAAAATTGTCTATTTATTTATTCACAAGAATGTGCCTTATTGTCATAAGTAAGTCACAATGCAAACAATCGTAAAAAAAAAAGCTTTAGTTTTATTATGCAAAATATGATGTATTTTTTCTTTTAGTCAGATGCTACTATATAGTATAAATATTTTGCAATTTAAATAAGGTTATTATGGAGATTTATTTATTTATTTATTTCTAAAGTATTTTAATAGAAATATAAGGTTTCATTATGTTATGTTAAAATTTTTCAAGATTACTATATATATATATTAGGGGTGGAGCCGAACCCGAATACGGTATTCGGAAAGGCACAAATAGCGTGTTTTTTACAAATACTTATTTCGAACAAATACTTAAAAACATATTTGTATTCGGGAACAAGAAAAACTTTATATCAAAAAGCTGCGTTTCCTCATGAGACCGCAGTGCATGTCCGCATGAGCGAGTGAGTGAGTGACATTCAGGAGTCGGGGGTTGGGGGCAGGGCTCGAAATTGAGACCTCGCATATGCTCCCAAAATTTAATCTGCGCGACCTCAAAATATATTTGGAAGCATTTGTGCGAGAAATCGTTGTGGTGCGACTTGTTTTTATTTGTATACAAAACTTTCGCTAGCCTAACTACTGCCCAGACTGCTGTGAGCTGATACAGTGACAGTTTCGCCGTTCTCTCCAACATTGCACAACTAATTAAACTCAATCTGTACATTCTTAACTTTAATGCAGATTTTAGATATTAGCCGTCGATCACTCCCTGTCACTGACACTGCGCTCCGCTGAAACTCGGAACCGGCCGTTTTTTTCTCTCTCTCAACCAACCTCTGTTCCAGATTTGCACAAACTACATTGCAATTAGGGGTGTGTGATATGACGATTTTTGATTGTGGACAATTAAAATGTCTCCACAATCTGCTTTTGAAGAAATATACTATATTTTGTGCTACAGCGCACATTCTGTCAGACGCAATTCTGGCGTCTCCGTCTCAATATACTGTACAACGCGGCATACACTCACATCAAATGATAACTCCACTCACGCAGGGGCGTAATTTCCACTGGGGACACACTTTTCAAAATCCCGTTTGTGTCCCACCACTTTTAAATTGGTTTGTTAAATTAATGTCTTGTATTGTAGAATGGACGCTCAGCACCGCCGAGTTTAGCGCCATCGTTAAAACGAAACCGAAAGTAAAACGCGCGCGCGCATTCAAAAGCAATTTTAATACCCCACGTTTAGAGAGCGACTCCCCAGTTAACCTTAGCATAGCTTCCCGTCACTCATTATTAACTTAGTTGAAACTCCTCACATGGATTTGGGCAACCATCTCTTGGTCCTCCACCAGCCAAAAAAAGTGTGTAGAAGTGTAACGCAAAAAAACTGGATTTTACGCCTATTTTGAATTTTACTCGAATACAAATACAAATACAAATACAAATACTTTTCCCCCTCAACAAATACAAATACAGATACAAATACCGGCTGCTTTGCACACCCCTAATATATATATATATATATATATATATTAATTTATAGTCATCCTCCATGTTAATATTTAATGTAGTAATCTATATATATATATTGATTACTACATTAAATATTAACATGAATGAATGAATGAACGATCTAAAAAAAATATTAAACTCTGTAAAAGTGAAACAAGGAATGTGGTGTATAATTGTGTGAAATGTATGATGAAAATCAAGCAATTTCGCCAAGCAAATATAAAGAAATAGGTTGCAGCAGTTTTATTTCGACTGAACTTGAGAAATCCGCGATGGGACTGAGCGCGAATAGCTTCAGCGATTCCTTATAGTACAAAATCGCTGTCAGTCAAAAGGAGATGCAATCTTTCGACAGACCCTCCAATCATCACGCAGAAGCTCGGCGTCCAGGCCAGCCCACTCCTCATTTGCTCCTCATTCACCCCCAGAGACGCTGAGCGTCCGTGGGCGGGACATAATCGCAGCGTTTATCCAATGACCGTCTAGTTTCAAAGCACTGAAAAAAAACGTTCAAAGCAGCCCCATTGAAGACAATGGACGCTGGGCTTCAACGGGGAAATGCACTGTGACGCTACGGGAATGTATGAGAAGAAAATCAAGTCAGCCGACCTGCTATATCTAACTGATTCTGAACGAACTCGTCTTTGAGATGAACGTTTTCTAACGCATTTTTAGTCAATAAAATGTTAATACAATAGTACATAATTTGACCATTAATTTTGTGACATTATAGGGGAAGCTGAGCTTCCCTTGCAGTCTTAAAGAAATCGCCACTGATGCAAATATATGTAACCTCTGCATTTTACACTGTTTAGGTAAAGGGAGGATAAAAAAAATAGGACAAATATGTTTTCTGCAGTTTAAATAAATGACTTTAGACATGATAGCTGGTTCTTTCTCTCTGATTTTAAATCTGTGATAAAATTCTCAGATATCTTCAAAGATGTCCAGCCTAACAACTCTGCATTTAATTGTTGATAAAGAAGGTGCTTGGTTTTCATTTACTGGTAAGAAGAACGGTGCCAGTTTAGAGAAGAATCGGGGTCTGGGTGGGACAACGGCAGGTGAAGACTGTCAAGGTTTGGCTTTCAGATAGCAGAATTGGGAGCTTTGGTATTCAAGACGGGCCATATCAAGAGTACACATTCAAGGCTGGTGAGGGCTTCACCTCGCTGTCCCTGTGGGGGAACGGAGCAGGAACTTGGTCTTGGAGCCATCAAATTCAAGATCAACCAGGGTAGAGAATTTTTTGCAAAAATGACGAATATCCCATGGATGTTGCCTCTGGATATTGTCTGGGAGTTGTAGGAAGATCTGCTGAAGACATTGACATGGAATTTGTGTTTCTCAATGCAGTTCAATCAAAAGTTCTCACCAATGTCAACTATCCCACTATTAACCAAATGATAGCACAGGGGACAATGGAAGAGATCAAATCCATCACTTACCAGAACAACTTCTTTGAAAAACAACAGGAAACAATTGAAATCTCAAAGAAACTGATCAAAGAATCTTCATGGCTGATGAGTAAGAGCTTCCCAAAACTTAGTGTGGAAGTAAAGGGTGTGATTGCAGAGGCTGTACCAGTTTCGGCTGGATTCAGTTATACCACTGATTCACAAAGCACTTATAGTCTGGAAGAGACAGATAAGAGAACTGAAACTCTGACTACCACTCTGACTAGAAATCCCATCTAGATAGAAGGTGGAAGTTTACATCAGCATCAAGTCAAGTCAAGTTCAGCCTGCCTTACATTGGCACAGTGAAGATCTCTTGCAAGAATTGCAGTGTGTTTTAGTAAGAAGCTAAAGCTCAATGCAAAGGCATCAATAACACTGACGTCAGAGTGAATACTAAAAAATCTGATTTGTAATGTTAAGACAAATTCTTCTCGGCTGCATGGTCTTTATCTGATTATCAGTTTTTGTACTTTTAATTGACTTGTTTGAGCGTTCCTTCCTTTGTTTCATTTTAAATGTCTGTTTGTCAAATAACATCAAATAATATTTTCTAATTCTATTATATGTTCATATCACGACTAATGAATAATTCAATATAATCTCTAGTACCAGATTATTTGATGTACTTCATCATATAAGAATTCTAAATGTGTTCAATCTAACATTTAATAAAGGTATGTAATGAGCCCTTTGTGTAGACTGTTTATCTGTAGGATTGTCTGTATTTAATGTTGTTGTTTAATTGACAAAAATTGTTTAATTTAAGAAGATCTCAATCATTTAACTAAGCAGGTTGCAGAAAGTAGCTCTCGTGAAAATACGCAAATATGTAAAATACAACAATGGTGACTGTCAACAAAATACACACACTCTAACTTTGTCACTACATGCTGAATCAACAGAATTAGCATTGATAATGGAAAAAAAAATCACCATCTTCCCCTTTTGATTAACTGTTTTAAAAAAAACTATTGTGACATGTTAGATTTATTGTAGTAAAAACAATAAGGCATATGCTTATTGAGAAATTCATTTGCAAAATTTGCAAAAGTAGTTTGCTGTGCTTTTTATGGTATTGTTTCTGAAATGCAAGTAATTGCACATAAAGCAGAACACAGAGGTGAAACACTTATGAAACACAATGAGCTCGTGGCTTATTTCCACAATAGTAGGTTATGACAAAATATGAAAACGTGCATGACCTACACAAAAATGAGTTACAAAGAAAATCTTTTATAGTAAATAGGCATGACGTGTACTGCTGGATAATATATATTGTGCAATGTAGGGAGGAACATCTTCAAAAATATGACTTGGTTTACAGTATTATTGCTTAATCATTGTATTTAAAAGATGTGCTCACGGAGTGAACCATGGTACAGAGAGACAAAGTCGCAACAAGCGTTTGTAGACACAGCAGTGGGTAAGATGCATTTTTCATGCCGTTAAAACAATAACTGCTCTTTAGCCTATTAACCAAATGACAAAGAGTGATGGATAACATAAGTCAGTTTATATTTTCTACTGTATTTTCCGATGTTTATATTATTTCATACTATTTTCATACACTGCTTGCAGAGAAATGAATTTGATCATTACGTTCCTTCATGTGACAATGGTGTCAGTCTTTTCTGGTGGTTCAGCTGAAGTTGTGAGTGATTTTCGGGGGAAATGTGCTGAATTTTTTGCAAATGGAATTTCACCAACAATACTACCTGAACCTCAGTACAAAAAAATCTGCCAAACTTTAAAGGGAAAGGTTCATTACGCCACACTTTACAACACTTACAAGAAGATTCCAGTCTACTCAGCCTACAAGTTTAACAAGCGCATTAGTTGTGAAAGAAAAAAGTCATGGTGCATCGAACCTCAAGTAAGAATATCACTCTCTATCCACATGAATGTTTTGCAATTTGGTATGTTTTTGAATTCAAACATATTGTACTTAGCCATAAAATATTTTGTAATAATTTGCACGTAATTAATAATCATTTGAAAGATTAGTGATGTCTTACACTGTGAAAAGTGAAAATGCACAGTTGTTTCATTCATGTAGTGATATTTTGGTGGCAAGTATAGAGACTTTTTTAATGTGCATTTTCTTGCTTATAAAATATTCCAGCTTGATGATGCAGGAGAAGGACCAAATATGGTACCTGAGCCTTTCAGACAATCAGACAACCAAGCTGTTAGTGATGATTATAAGGACTCTGGCTACGACAAAGGTCATCTGGCACCAGTCTTCCTGGCAGGCTCACAGGGCTGTGCTGATGCCACCTTCACACTCACCAATGCTGCTCCACAAAACCCCAGTTTTAATAGAGGTCAATGGAGGATACTAGAAGAAAAAATTGCAAAAGAACTAAACGAGCGATGTCTGTTAAAAAAGAACACTGCTTACATTGTAACAGGGGTGGTACCACGTAGACGTAAAATACCTAGAATATTGAATGTGCCTAGTCATTTCTGGACTGCATACTGCTGTTTAGACCATAATAAGGAATGTCATATCTCAAGAGGATTTATTGGGGAGAACAAGAATGTTACTCCCAACAACATAACAGTGAATGAATTAGAAAGAATGTTGGAAAAGCTTTATAAAGTCACATCTTTTAAATTGTTTAATACACAAACCAACTAACATAAAAAACAACATCAGCTGTATTATCTGTTGACAGATTTTAAAGAGCACTTTTAAAAATAAAGGTTCTTTATTGGCATTGATGATAGAACATTTAACAGCATGGAACCTTTCCATTGCACACAGGGTTCTTTTTAGTGGAAAAGATTGTTATTAAAAATATTTTTCATGAACTGTACTTTTATGGCATCAATACTCCCTGCTGTTTTTTTATGTGATTCTTAAATTCTTCTAAATCTTATATGCTTGACTATAATAATCTAAACCACTATAATGTGAATAAGTTAAGTGTATCATAGATTACACTATACAGAATAAAGGTTAAATTGATTGATCAGATTTTATTTTTCTACACAGCAGAACTCATGTCAGTTTGAATCTTAGTTGTAACCATTTTAATTTCTTTGTGTTTTTATGGTTCTTTGATTTTCTTCATGCTGTTCTCTGTCATATCAGTCCCACACTGAGGTTCTTATTGTATTGTCATGTGTAATTGTCTCGGCTTGTTAATTTGTATGTTTGTTTTGTCAGGAAGACAACTTATAATAAATAATAAATCAACTGAATTTTAGCCTCTTAATCTTTGGTAGACATTCAGCTAAAGGTTTTAGATTTCAATTTAAATTACATGAACTAAAATATAATGGAGGTCTAAGCAGTAATGACTTTAAAGATTTGTAAGATATTCAAACACATTCAAATGGTGTTCTACAATCTGAAATAAAATGACTAATATATCTTTGGACAAACAGAGAATGATATAAACAGAGTTCATGTGGCTTTACAGTCAAACAGGTTTGTCTGCAAGGCTGTAAAGCAGGTTCCACATTCCTTGTTCTTGTTTAGTTTCAATCATGCTCCAAACACGCACAACTGTAATTTTCAAGTGAACACAAAAAACTTTTTGTTTTTGATTTAAGTGATGTTTTAAAAAATATTGAGGAGACCGGGATGGTTGTAACACGGGTCAGTTGTAACACTAGTTACACAACTTAGTCCTTATTCTACATGTGAGGAAGCAAAGCCCTGTTGCAGGCACAGCAGATTTTAGAGGGGACAAATTCATTTTGAGGTAAGAAAGCAACTTTTTAAAACTTTATTTATTTTTGTAATGCCTGCGTTATAGTTAAAAGTTAAATTGTTTATTGTGTTTCTGTTTAGATATTTTTCAGGCAAGCCATTACTGCTGATGTTTTGGCTTTTAGCAGTAGGTGAGCTAGCTCGTGGCTAAGTCTTTGGGTTATTTGTATCATAAATGAAACATGTTATAACCTACCCCAAGTAAATATTTAGTTGTATTTATATATGTTAACTTTGGATTTACCTATGCCTGTGTCATGGAAGAGAAAGACAATTAAACAAGCATACTTACACACACTCGCCAACACGTTCTCCCTCCCCAACTCGTCGCTTTTTGACGCTCAACGTACCCCTTTAGCGTCACTTTTGGACGTGCAGGGTCCTCCATTAATTTCAGTTGTTTGCCTTAATTTAATGGTTTGCATGCTTTTGTAAAAAACATAAATAATTTAAAATAAATGTATACTTTCATTGGAGCATCTAACCCCACCCCTACCCTAAACGTACCCACTTCTGAACAATATAAAACACGTAACAGGCAAATATAAGTACAATCACAGGTATTTATTGCAGAAACTGCCTGTAAACTCGTATAAAAGCATTAGAAACAAGTTGTGTTGCATTCTGAGTCTTCTGAAGTCATACAATATCTTTTTGCGAAGAAAAGAGTAAAACATAAGGTATAATTGATCCTGCTCCTTTCATGCTTACATCTCATTCAAAAGATACTCCGGAACATTAGCATGACACAATCGGTCATGGGACACACAAGAGCCAATGGCATTTCACAACCAAGGCTGACGTAACGCTTCTTCTAGCAGGCGGCATTTAGTGATGGGAAGTTCGGATTATTTTACTGACTCTGACCTTTGAGTCTCGTTCAGCAAAATGAACTCATCTTTTTTCAAGTCATTTCGTTCATTTTAGCAAAATATAATTACAATGTTACGTGTTACTTCCCTAACACGTCTACTGCTTGGTGCTTCACAAGGCTTCATTTGCCCGTCACTCCTGTCAGCTGTTGAATGAATGAGTGTCACGTCCCGCTTGTTTACTTTGAACCGGAAGACACTCCCAGTTTTGACACAAGGGGCGTAATGGGGCGTAAGAAATTTTTGGATAGGATGCTGCGCATGTGTGACTGAACGAATCACTCCCCGAGATGACTCGTTCTTCTCGAGTCACATTAAAGACTCGATGAAAATCAACAAATCGTTCAAGAACGACACATTCTGAGCAGCATTTTTTGATTTTATTTACACACAAACAGATGGACAGCTGATCTATTTATCTCACAGACCAAACATTTTGCCTCGGAAGACCTGGAATATAGACATTTTTTAATAAATTATGACTATGAATGTTGACAAATGGTTAAGTTTAGGGGCAGGAGCAGGGTTAGGTGCTTGCAAATGGGTAAATAATGTAATGTAAATAGAACTGTTGTGACTGTTTACACTGAAAAATCACACCCCAACATATATGCAATAATGGCAATATTATTACCCAATATATCATTTAACCATGAGGATAAAATTCCCAATGCCTTTTGCATCAGCATTATGACACCAAAGGGTTCTTATTTAAAGCAATGAAGGACCCTGCATGTCGAAAAATAATGCTAAAGGGTCCTGACCAAGCGTCAATATGTGACAAGTTGGGAGTGAGAATGTGTTGCACATTTGCTCATTTTATTCAGTTTTGTTACACACACACACCAGCTTGAAAAGTCAGTGTTGAATAAAAAGCTTTTAAAATCCTCTTTTTTCCTCATAATCCTTATTTTTTATGTTACATCTCATCCTAGGGTATATTACAACTAACCTGGACTGGGTGTGGATGAATTGTACATTTCAATCCTCATGTTTTAAACCATGCATTTTCCTATTTTGAAGACGCTTAAAAGAACTCCAAGATATGGACAGAAATGTCAAAGATTTACAGAAGGAGAGTGTACCTGAGCCAAATGTTAAAAGGCTGTACCTCCTACAGATTGTTTGTTGGTTGTGTAAAATGTTTTAGAATTTCTATGAAGAACATACTATTTTATAACATGTTTTTGGCTTAAATATGGCAGAATTTGTAACTGAATTAACCAAAGCAAAATCAGTTATGAGCTTATGTAGTGCATGTTGTTTATATGAATTAATGAATTTAATTTAGATCTCCAAAAAATTGTTACTAATTATTATAGAATTCACACAGAAGAGACCTGAATGAATGAATATGATTTAGATCTCTGATGTTAGTTCTGGGATTTCATTTTTTAGATTTCTTTAAAGATGTCCTACCCAACAACTCTGCATTTAATTGGTGGTAAAGCAGGTTCTCAATTTTCATTTACTGGTAAGAAGAACGGTGCCAGTTTAGAGAAGATCGGGGTCTGGGTTGGAGAATGGCAGGTGAAGGCTGTCAAGGTTTGGCTGTCAGATGGCAGAATTGGGAGCTTTGGTACTCAGGACGGGCCGTATCAAGAGTACACGTTCAAGACTGGTGAGGGTTTCACCTCGCTGTCCCTGTGGGGCAACGGAGCAGGAACACGTCTTGGAGCCATCAAATTCAAGACCAACCAGGGTGGAGAATTTTTTGCGAAGATGACAAGTTGGGGTTTAAAAAAAGAATATCCCATGGATATCGGCTCTGGATATTGTCTGGGAGTTGTAGGAAGATCTTCTGAGGATATTGACTGCATGGGATTTATGTTTCTCAATGAGGTTGAATCAACAGTTCTCACCAATGTCAACTATCCCACTATTACCCAAATGATACCACAGGTGACTGTGGAAGAGCTGAAATCTGTCTCTTACACGAATGAAACCTCCACCAATCAACAGCAAACAATTGAAACCTCAAAGAAAATTATCAAAAAATATTCATGGTCTATGAGTAAGAGCTTTACAAAAACTTTTAGTATGGAAGTAAAAGCTACAATTGCAGAGATTGTACAACTCTCTACTGGGTTCAGTTTCACCACTGGTTCACAAAGCACTTATAGTCTGGAGGAGACAGATGAGAGAACCGAAACTCTGACTACCACTTTAGAAATCCCACCAAGAAAGAAGCTGGAAGTTCACATCAGCATCGGCAGAGTCACGTTTGACCTGCCTTACACTGGCACTGTGAAGATTACTTGCAAGAACGGCAGTGTGTTACAGTATGAAACCAAGGGCCAATATAAAGGCATCACTTACACTGATATCAAAGTAAAAACGAAAGAATCTGCTGTGTAATTTTAAGACATTCTTCCTGGATGCATGGTCTTTATCTGATTTTACCAGTATTGCATCTGTTTTTCTATTTTTTATTAGTTTTTCTAATTGATTCGTTTGTTTCATTTCAAATGCCTATTTGCTAAAATATTTTTAACAGGTGACATATATACTCTTTTTTAAATAAATAAGAATAAATCTTCTGTTACAAAATGTTCTTATCACTTCATATTTTGTGTAATGACTTAATAATAATAACTCACAATAATCTCTATCACCAGATTATTTGATGTACCTGTCACACACCTGTGGACTGTTTATGTTGGTTTCTCCCTCTTGTGCCCATATTAGGTTCTTCCTGCCCTTGTTGTGTCCTAATTAGTTAACTTATTATTAGTATTATTAGCCACCCTTTATAAGTTGTTTTAGTTCTATGCTTCGTGTCCGGTCCCGTCTATTAACATATGTTTTGCTGTCTCCCTGTAAATTCATTGTGGATTATATTAAAGACTTTTGGATTTTACCATCATCTTTGTACGAGTAAATAAATAGAAAGTTCTGGCATGAAACTCTAGATGGTGCAGTCTGATAGGTCTAACTCAATCTGACATAATGACATCATTATCACATGGCACAGCTGATTAGTTTTCTCCTGTAACTGTACACACTGTAAAAGAAAAGAAAAGAAAAGAAAAGAAAAGAAAAGAAAAAGAAAAGGAAACAACAACAACAAGAAGCTGTGATTGCCAGAATTGTCCCATAAAAATATGGTAGCAATGTTTTAGCTTTAAAATTTAACTTAAATTTACAATTAACCTGATATGAAGTTAATATACCAACCTATTGAAGTACTGAGATCTATTTTGTACCTTGTGTCACCAAAAGCAGGTGGTGATGAGAAAGTCACATGGTGAATCAAAGCTGCTTTTATATAGTAGGTGCACTGTGTCATTCACAAAACACTAAACACCATCATGGTAACACACATGAAACTGAAAGGCAATAAACATTAGATGTAACATACAAACTCAAAGTACAAAACTGATAAGAAAAAACTAAGAATAAACATAGTTATTTTAAAAACATCAAATTTGCAAGGTAACACAGGGAATTCTGGTAATGTCAATTTATGGTTATTGACTGTAAATTATACATTCTTTTTCACCTCTGAAAACAGTATACTACCATAAAATTGCAGTGTCCAATACAGTTTTTCAACGTATATAAGAGGGGAACTTACCGTTAACCATTTAACAGGTTTTTACTGTAGCATTTTTACAGTCTTTTACTGTTAAATTCACTGTCATTTTTTTATAGTGTAGCCAGTGAACTCGCTGCTCAACATCCAAATATATGACTGCCTTTGTATTGAGTGCATTGCTAATACAACAGTTGTGAGTGGTCGAGGTGTGTATTTTATGTAAGATGGCTAACTCTCTATCTAAGAATAATCCGTTTTTTTTTTTATCTTTATGAAAATGCTTAAAATGGAAATAGGTAGAGAACATATCTTAATTGGAAGGTCAAGGTCAAGAAGGTCACTCCAAAACACTTGAAGGCGAGTTAGTTCAAAGATTGCTGCTTTTTGGGTTTAACCAATTCTCTCATCAAATGCTAAAATAATATTAATATCATGGCTTTGAAATGTTAGAGTTATGATATTTGTTGTCATGTGACTGCCATCTAATATTATCATATATAACATCTCTACAAAGACACTCATGCACACACAGTGTAAGGTAGCAGAAGCAGAAGAGGCTTCATTGTTCATTTGAAGAGTTTAAAAGCCGTAAATGATGATGTGGTTTGACTCAGACTCAGACAACACTCAGACTGACCACCAGTCACTTATGTAAATTCTTCTGCACTGATAAAACTGCTAAAAGTGTCTATAGTAGTGATTCAGAAATTCTGAGTAACACAGATTTCTTCACACTTCCTATTTTTAATATTTGGCTAGTCTCAGCCTCAGACAACACATGCACGGAACATTGGCTAAATGTCTTATGCATAAGGCACACTAAGCTGGAAACACTTCTGGAATTTTGAAGTCTTCATCGGATTGGTTAGATTATACAGCATTTCTGAGAGACGAGTGTATCACGTTCTTTCTGTTCCTCCTGGAAACAAAAATGCCACAGCGCCAGGCCTTCTCACAAAAGACGAAAGCCGTCCTGTTTACAACTGTGACGACGAACGCCTAGGATCAACTGAACGCTGGATTCAACGTATGTAAAAATGTTAAAGTTTGCGGCTTAGAATCTTTAAAATATGTCTGAGAGTTTTACACACCGCTCAGTTGTAGCAACATTTCCACGCCTCTAAACATGACGCAGCATAAAACGAAACGATTGGTTGCTTTACCTGTCAGTCATATGTCCTCTTGGGCGGGCCTTGGCCATTCAAAACATTATATATGTATTTCACATATACAAACACATCTTAAAGGTGCCAATGTAACATTTTCATCCAGTCAAATGTTATGTTGGTTGTATTTTTTTGTGAAGTTCGTGTAAAAAAAAAAAAAAAAAAAAAAAAGAAACAGGAAGTGTATCGGGACCAGTATGTTTACATCTAGCGAAATTGTCTATAGAAGGTCTGGAAACTTTAGCCGTTTTGAATGGCTATTCGTAAATTAATGTTTGGTTGAAAGTGACTTGCGTGCAGCCCTGTTCAGATCCAGCATAAGCAGCAAATTTATGTTTTTTTATTTTGTACATTTTTATATATTTTTAATATATATACTTAATACTTTAGGCAAAACATGGGCTCAAAACTTCTAATTTAATGGTACAATAATCATGTACTGTAGAAAATTAAATACAAACAGAATATAGACTGAAACAACACTGTAAACCTACTTTAAAAAAAAGTTGTAATTTTCCTTTTTTTTGTCCTGATTAAAGTATTTCTGATTTATTTATTGTTATAAGAAATCTTCAGTATGTTCTCAACAATATATTACAAAACAAAGACTGACACCATTAACAATACAAAAAAAGTTTCTTTAAGAAAGATATATATATATATAACAACATCTCTCTCTCTCTCTCTCTATATATATATATGCTGTATACTATGATATATGATATCATATTATATGATATGTAATGTAATAATATTCCTTAGATTTGCAGTTTAAAGCTAAAACACAGACAATTTAGTGATGAGCCAAAATACATTTTTGATGCTAGGTGTTGTCTGCACATGCATTTCCTGTATTGTCATCTCTATATTGTCAAATAAATTTTCTCTCTTCCTCTCACACTGTTCTTTACAGGAAGTATTAACTCTATAAAATGGACTGTGTGTTTAATTCTGTGCATTAATAGATCAGTATGGAGCTTAGTCTACTTCCTCTAACACTCTGTGAGTATCATTTTCTCATTTATGTATTATTTTTCTCATTTTGTGTAGTGATGGAGTGAATCTGTGATCTTGTGTTTTTAATCTTTCTATGTATTTGATCTGTTTTTCATTCATGCTGCTGATCTATGGCAGAGTATCAGATCCGTCTGTAGCTCATGACAGTCAAATACACTCTAATGTGCTGTAGATGAATGAGATCAGTGTATTTATCACAGTTATGATGGCTTCAATTGTAAACTTTAAGGTTTGTAAATGCCAGTTCATACTGCACGCACCCAACAAACCCTGACTGAACATGTTCAGTTGGTGAAAAGTGTGTTTTTTCTTTGTATGTTTTTTTTTCTTTTTTTTAAGTGCTGTCTTCAGTAGATTATTTGTTGTCATTAGCAGATATGAGTGCAACTACATAGTCTTTACTTGTGACGCTGAACTGTGAGTCTTGGTTTAATGGCAGGTTTTGTCGTTCTTGAATTGTTGTTCATCAATAGAATACCATGTGTAGGTGACGCTGTGAGGCGGCTTGTGGTTCTGCAGTCACTCCAAATTCCAAATAAAGATGTTAATGACCACAGTGACACCACTTCCCACATGATGACATGCAAAATACTATTTGCAATCCACTGGTAAAAATAAATAGAGCTGATTTGATAGAATAGAGATGGACAGTGTTGAGCTTATGGACCAGAGAATTATGGTTTGCTTTCTGCTTTGCTGCTTTGTGGCTATAACCAGTGTTACAATATGCATCTTACAATAAGTGCGAGATCGGTGATTTAATTTTTGTAAACAATGCCACTGAACCGAACAAAACTTGCATATTTTGATGATTATTGCTGCTGAAAATGATCAGTTATTGTCATGTTTTGGCCTGTACTAATCATTTGGAGTACTATAGACTGCTAAAAGTTAAAACAAATCAAGGAAAAGAGTGCAAAAAACTGTCACAAAATGCGTTTTGTGGTTGGCCAAACTGAACCAGGATTTCCAGGTCAAGAATCTTGACAACATCCGTGTTTGTTCTTATCATTTCTGGTCAGGTAGGTGAAATATTAGGCTAATATTTTAATTAATACTGCTCATATGTATCTTTACCACCTATTAACTTAGGTTTGTCAAAATATTGTGCCATTTCCTGCTTACTAAGTCCTTCTCTATATGATTTAGCAGCTTCCACACAATTTTTTTTTTTTTTTTGCTTAGAGAGCATAAATTATTAGAACAACATATTCAGTAGTACATTAACTGTGTAATCCGTGCTGTTGTTTTGTTGTTTACATCCGAGTATTGCCAGTATGGCAATGTTTAGTCCATGTTTAATCTGCGGGTTGAAGTGAACCTCATTGATTATAATGGAACCTTGTCAGATTGCAATTTACCGAGTGAGCTTTTTAGTGATTATAAGGGGAGCACTCTTTTTAGGCTTTAAAGGAGAAGTCCACGTCCAGAACAAAAACTGACAGATAATGTACTGACGCCCTTGTCATCCAAGATGTTCATGTCTTTCTTTCCTCAGCCGTAAAGAAATTTTAGGATTTTTTTTTCTATATAGTGGACTTCTACGGTTTCCCCCGAGTTTGAACTTCCAAAATGCAGTTTAAATGTGGCTTCAAACGATCCCAAATGCAGTTGTAAACGATCCCAGCCGAGGAAGAAGGCTCTTATCTAGCAAAACGATTGGTTATTTTCATGTTAAAAATACAATTTAAATACTTTTTAATCTCAAACGCTTGTCTTGTTTTGTTTTTCCTGAACTCTGTGTTTTCTGACTTATGGTTATGGTATTTCGAAAAACTCAGATCGTATTTTCTTGCTGAACTTCAAAAATAATTTCAAAATCACCCTACATCACCGCAGAAGTACTGACCCAGTCTTTGCAAAGTGAACATGCAAAGAATATCAAACACCCTTAACAAAAAAGGTAAAACAGCGATATAGAGCGATTTTGACCGAGAACATGAGATGGAAGTTTTTCGACATACCCTAACTGTCATTTACCAGAAAAAAACAGTTCAGGCAGAGTAAGACAAGACGAGCCTTTGACATTAAAAAAAAGTATATAAATTGTATTATTTTTATGAAAATAACTAATTGTTTAACAAGATAAGACCCTTTTATCTCAGCTGGGAAGAACAGCTGCATTTGGGATCATTTGAAGCTGCATTTAAACTGCATTTTGGAAGTTCAAACTCGGGGCACCATAGAAGTCCACTATGTCCTGAAATGTTTTCTTCAAAAAACATAATTTCTTTACGACTGAAGAAAGAAAGACATGAATATCTTGGATGACAAGGGGGTGAGTATATTATCTGTAAATTTTTGTTCTGGAAGTGGACTCCTCTTATCCTTTCATTATTTGAATAAAGTCACTCACGGTGTCACAGATAACCATTTAGCCTGTCCACTATTGCCTCTTGCCATTGTGTAGCATATACTGAGTGAAAGTAGAGCAGGTCCGAGTTGTTGCGACTGAGTGGAGGCGGACACTAGTTAGCATAGTCATGACTCTGCGTATACTAAATGAGGTAAAGGTGTAGAGTTACATTCAAGCCATTTTAAGACACAAATAAATCAGTTTCACGGGGAAAAACATTTGTCATTAAGGATGAGTTTTAGATGATAAAATTAGTGACTGGTGTGGGACTTTAAGTAGGCGCAGTAAAATAAATGAGAAAGGTTTGCCGATATTCATAGAGTCATATATGGTATTCAGAAGCAACATCATCTTAAATCAATGTGATTTTCTCTTCTTGTTTTTTAGTGATGATTTCCAACATCCACCCTGGACAGGCTCAAGGTGATTTGTATTTATATTTAAATCTTTACACGAATTTCACTTGTGGAACTTATCAAGACTGATTTTATGAGCCACTTTAGCCTTGATTGTACAGAGTGTTGAAAAAAGCAATGTAGGAGTGAGAGAGGGAAATGGTATTGGAAAGTACCATGAGCTTTGGTCCCAAAACTATTCTGATTGCACAGCCTAACCCATATCAGATATTTAGGGAAAAGACTGTTACTTTTAGACATGAAGATACTGAGGCTGAAGTGCAAAACATCTAATTACGTCAAAACATCTGATTAGGTCTGTCATTCATCTTAGGAACATGACAACATCAATAATAAATCCAGTTAAACTTCCAGTCTAATTTGCATAAGAAGTTGGCACCTGATGAATCTGAAATTTTAACAGTAGCCAATGTTGCAGAAAGTTACTTTTAAAAGTAATGCATGACAATATTGCTTTACTCTATAAAAAAGTAACTAATTGTGTTAATTACTTTTCATGGAAAGTAACACATTATGTAACTTTTCAGTTACTTTCTGTCACCTGGGGTCTGTTCATCATACATGGATTACCCAGTTAGCTGGATTTCATTGTTGGTGATTTGAGATGATCCAGGATTGTTAGGTTCTTCAAAGCTTATCCTGGAGTTGCTGTCATAGCAAAGGAAAAGTAACTCATATATTTCATTGTTCATAAAAGTGATGTGTTACTGTAATATTTGAAAAAGTAACCTGATTACATAACTTGTTTAGTGTATGATGTCTAATTTTTCCTCTGTAACTACTTACAAAGTTGGCAATGATGCCTATTAGTGTTTTAAAATGTGTTCTGATTCAACTATTAACCAATTATGTTGCATATTATTTTTTTTTTATTGTTTTTGCTTTTAAAAGTAAAAATAGTATCATATATGCAAAAGGTATTTTGTGTAACTCTAAGGATTGTTGCAATTGTTTATTTTCACATAAAATGAAGAAAATATTCAAGAAGTAACACTTTTTACACTTCTCTATTGACACTTAGTGGAAAGAAAACGCTTTTTGCTATTTTTGCTATGCAGCCATGATAAATGCATTTATCAGTACACAAATGATCAAATATTAAATAACACTACAGTAAATGTATAGTTCATATTATGTAATGTGCATGTTGCCTTAATCAAAAATGTTTGATTAATGTTTGAATGAATGTTGACAAACAAATGTTGTATCCACTGCTAATATGGATTGGAAGTGAAAAGGGGGCACACATGTGCAGTGTCTGTTGTCTTTTTCATATTAATACAGTAGAATACAAAGAAAATTAATCAGAGCACAGCTCTTGTCACAGATATTTCTCTGATACTATTCTTGTGGTGATAATGTCACACAAAAACCTCAAGTGTTACATTATTTTACTAACAGATAAAAATAGAACATGACAGAAAATGTACAATCCAACTGACGCATCATGATTATTTGTAGCTCAACCTCAATATTTACTCTATATTTTAATTGTATTACACCGTTAGACACTGCCACATGTGCTGATTTTCACAGTCACTTATTTTGGCTTCTTTAGACGCTATATCATAACCTCCTTTTGTTCAGTTCTTCCAGAGAAACCTAAACTTCTTCTGACTGTTCAGCCTGAACCATCGCAGATATTCATTGGAGAGAATGTCACTCTCACATGTGACATACAGGGGGAAGGTTGGACATACAGGTGGCTGTGTGGAGGTAAAGAGCACACCTCTGAGGAGAAAGAGTTCAATATCACTCTGTGGTTTAAACAGAAATGCAAGTGTTCTGGCAAGAGACAATCAGACCTCTCTACATGGAGTGAAGAAGTGACTCTGACTGTGTTGTGTAAGTGATAATTTTTGACAAACATTATAATCTTGCTCAGCCCAAAAACATAATAACGCATCGGGCCCTATTATACATCCCGTGCAATCCAAGTGTAGTATCATGTTCACGTCCAGCGCTACTTTGTTTAAATAGCAAATAAACATTCGCCCAATGGCAGTCAATGTCAATGGAACAGTATTTTTTTAAATTTACTTAGAGGGCACGTTAGTAATATGCATCTTTAGGCGGGTGCACAGCGTGTGTACACTCTGTTTATTACACACACATGGATGCGCAGCGTTCTCAGATAGCACACGTACGTCTACAAGATGTCTGTTAATGATCACTTGATCTGGAAAGGATCTGCTGTGTACAAACATCTGATAGATGTCTGTAAGATGTCAGTTTTCTGACGTTTCCTATCAGATGTCAAATAGACGTCTATTAGATGTCTTTAAGATGCTTATGATTTAGGATGCATGTAAAATTTACATCATACAGACATCTATCAGATGTTTGTAGACAGCAGATGCTTTCCAGATCAAGTGATTTTTAACATCTTTCAGACATACATGTGCTGTCTGGGACTGCAGAATAACAAACACTCCAAAAATACGTCTTGCACCATTGATATAGAAAATATCAATGGTGGCTGAAAAGGCTGAAAGGTGTATTAAAGTTTAGACATTCATATAAATGATAGAAGTCATAAGTAATACACAATGATTGAAGACTGTTCATTAAATCAAATTTGTGAAATATTTACAGCCAAACCCAAATTAACTGTAAAGCCCCAGAGTTCAGTGTTCACTGGAGACACAGTTACTTTGAGCTGTAATACTGGACGGTCATCTGGATGGAAAAGTATCTGGTACAAAAACTTTAGGAGAATAAAAACTGGTGACAAAACGAAAATACTGAGTGATGTGAAAATCTCTGATGGAGGAGAATACAGGTGCAGTGCATATAAAGGAATGTACTATACAATTCAAAGTCAAAGGGTTGTGCTAACAGTAAGTGGTAAGTGCTCTTGTTGTGTGTGCATGTGCATTTTTTTTTACTGGGCAATCTAGTTTTGAGTTTGCTATAATATTATTCAAATTAATATAATCTATCAACATTATCATATGCAGTCAGTTGAATTAATCTTATAAAGCCTACAGTCATTTAGATGTGTCCTGCGATCATTACAGAGAGACCCAAGCCTGTGGTGCGTGTTCATCCTGATGGACATGTGTTCAGAGGACAGACAGTCACTCTCACATGTGACATACAGGAGACAAACGTCACCTGGAACTACAGCTGGAATAAAAATAATTCAGTGATTCATGTCAGTCAATCTCAGGAATACCGAATCAGTTCTGTTAATGAATCACACACAGGTAATTATAGCTGTACTGGAAGAGAAACACAAGGATCACGATACTCACACACCAGTGATGAAGTTACACTGACTGTATCAGGTGAGTGTCTTCATCTCTTCTTTACATCATAAATAAGTAAATGCAGAACATGATTTACAAACAGGTCCAACTGGCATTACACTGAGACACAAATCGACTCAATTTTACATCAGTGGAAGAATCTGCTCACTAAGCTCAGTGGATCCCGTTAAATTTGTATATTTTAACAAAACAAAAAATCCTATTAAATCTCTTAGATAAGTCTAATTTGATGTTCATGAAATCGTCTGGTTGTGTTTCATGTTTTAAAGCCCCATCATCAGTTCTCAAACTGCTCAGTTCTCTACTGGCAGCTTCTCCATATCTGCTAGTGACCATCATACTGGGAGTCAAATGCTACAGAGCTCATGGTGAGATCTCCCTTTCTCTCAAAATTGATCTCCTGCATTGTTATAAATAATTCAAATGTCATTTATTCCAAGTTTTTCTGTTTTACAGTTCAGACTGATGAGATCTATTAATATGCTGTCACAGAGAAGCAAAAGCCTACAGTCATGATGAATGAAACTGCTGCAGTATACAGTATTATAAATTATCAGCGTTCAGAGTCGACACTCAGAGACTGTATCCTAAATCAATTTTAGGGGATGTTCTTTTTTTAGTGGACTCAAATAAAATAATATGCTGACATTATACATATTAGTTAATAAATATAAATAGCAGTTGGCCCATTTAAGGTAGCCAGTTTCTAGAAATCAAATGGAAACAAACAAACAAACAATAATTTAGTATATTATACAGTAACATTCTGTAAAGTACTGCAAAATTAACAGTAAACTACAGGCAAATGTGCTGTTTTTTTTTTACAGGACAATGTTTACGTACACTGTAGCTGCAACCAGTCAATTACTGCAAATTTACAGTTAAAACTTTTATAGTGTGGGAAAATGCATTGTAAAAACAATTGTGATTTGTTACAGTATGTAGTGATATTTAAAAAAAAATCCTATCTTCATATTCTTAATGATCTGTTCTGCTTTTTCATGTGTTTATCTTAATATTATTGGGATATTTCCCATCCTTCATTCATCCTTGATGTCATGTCCACTATAGTTTGAGGGCTGATCATAAATATGGGATAAAAGAAGGTTTATAGCAAGTAAATTAAATTTGTACGATAGTATATATTTATGACACTGGTGTATTAAATTATTGACTAGTAATGTTTTTACAGCAATCACAGAAAAACATGTACAGGAAACAAAATGTATGCCATGGTTTATTTCTTAGTGGAACATCTACAGTGGTAGACTGAGTTTCAGTTCTCTCATCAGTGCTTTTTTGTGTTAATAATTATATACATTAAATGGTTGTAAGTACATTTTTTCTTCTTTTTTTCACATTTAGGAGGGTTGTGGCTTCACACAATCACAAAACCCATCATACTTCAATATTTTATGTTTTTATCAGAACAGTTATGATGGTTAAAACAAGAGAGCATATTTGGTTTTGCTCTGGTTTATTTACTTTTTACATGCAGTGACTGACCAATCAGAATTGAATATTCATGAAGTTTGAATCACCTTTTTGCAACACATGCCAATGATGATAGATTTTTTTTTTCTTTTAAATACTGGCCATAAATTTGCATTTATATTTTGGGGCTTGAATTTGGAAACACCAAAACATCTTTTTATTATTATTATTATTATTTTAAATTATACACTGTTCTGTCTTGTGAAGTGTAAATAAAATGACATTTAATAAGCCATTGAATCATTTGCTCACATGCTTGTCCAGGTCAAAACGAAATGCAATATGTGCTTTACCAGAAGTCAGAAGCTTTTTAAGATACAACAAAAAAAGAAATTGCCTAAAAATGCATAAAATTGTCTTTTCTTCATGGTCCACATGTAAATGTGCCTAAAGGCTGGCCTTTACTTGCAGATTTGCTGATCTGAGGTCTGTTTTCTAGATCTCTCCAAGCATGATGCTATACTTAAAGATAGGAAACCTGTACCTAGATCAGCATTTTCAAGAATATCAGCATTTAGAGCGATGCTCCTCATGGTCCATCAGAACTGATATGTCTACATTCAGAGACATTGGTTTGACCTTTAGAACTTTGCTGCACACTGTGTTGCAGACAGCATCTGAAGTTCTCGAAAACAGAAATACAAGCACCAAAGGGGGCGTTTTAAAGGGCATCTGCAGGGTCAGGGTCTCTCAACGGTCGATGGGCCTATGCCAGACATGCAACTATACAAAAACATCATCTGGACTCAAAACCTGTTGCAATATAATGACACATTTAGACAAAAATTGATTCTTGTACTCATTTATTTAATATAATCACATTTAATGCTACTGTCTATATCTACTGGACATATACGGATGAACCCTTTTTACAGACTGTTGATGCATAATAATGAACTTTGTAAATTTGTCTGTTAGTCTACATGTTCTGCTTGCATCTCCAGAAGGTATTTAGGAGCGAAATGACAATAAACCATGACCATGACCACTTATTGTTGGGAAATTGGTAAAATCAACATTAATTTAGAAAGGTTTCATGCAGTCAAACTAAAACAATGTAATTAGAAGGTGAAACATGAATGGAGTGAATGTTTTACACCCTTACATATAAAAACCTCAGCACTGCTTGATCTGATCTGACCAAAAGAGAAATGGGCATATGGTAATTGCTGTGAATTTAGGCTAATTAGAATTGTCAAGAGGTTTTATCATCCATTAGAGATAGCTGGGTTCGCTACACATACAATAAGAATGGCAATGAATGCACATCTGTCTAGTGGATGAAGAGGAGACTGAAATTTGAAGTTTATGCTGGTGAAATGATGTTAGCATGGCCTTGTTCATTACCTTAAAAGGCTATAGTGCAGATAATGACTAGAAAACCCAAAATAACAATTAATGGACAAATGAAAGGAGTCGACTAATGCACTCAGCCACACTTTCAGTGAGATTGCATATTATTTTCGTCTAATTGAAGTGTTTCCCTAAAATCTAACAATGTGGTCAGATAAAATAAAATCTCTACTTGATGTCATAAGTGATAAATTATAGATTCTTTCAAACGACTTGGAAATAGACCCCCTGCAGACAGATACAAACGCTGTGGGCCGCTGCTGAGGAACTATTTTTCAACATTTCACTCATCTAATGGCGAGGCGGAGGAATATCCGAGGCCATCGCGCAATTACCTCAGATTATATGTAAGCGTTTGGGTTTTCTGTGTGAGGGCCATAAAAGAGAATTTTATTTCAAATGTGTGTTTTTCACTCGATGGAAAGAGTTTCTCTTTCAGACGAAACAGACCCCCTTTTTTAAAGGTAATAATTTACCTGTCAGAATCGCAGCGGAAGCACAGCAAGACGCCACTTCGCCGAGGCACTAATGGAAAATCCATTCTGTTCATGTTTCGGAGAATCCCTGAACGCTTCAATCGGTGTTAAATGTAACTAATTTGTCGTCTTTATATCTTTCCAATTCTCGCAACACATTATGAGGAGCGTGGCTAGATCTTAATGATTCATTTTTAGACTGAAATGAAAGTTACACATAAAATATATCTGTTTACTTGAGGCGGTTTGGAAATGAATCATGTACTTTACCTCACTGTATGGGATTAGCAAGGGAGAAAAACGTTTTTTCCTAATATTTGCCAACAGATTAGCTGAAAAATCACAAAATGCTGTGTATAACAGTATATGTCATGCAGAGGGACATCTAATGCAAGTGTGCCATCGTCTGGTAAGTGTGTGAATTACATTATACTTGCATGTATTGCTTACTGTAATTCATCTATTCGTTTTGCACAATAACAAATATTTCATTCTAAACGAAAATGGTTTATTTTCACATGTACTGCTAATCATATAAATAATGTTTAAAGCCAAGAATGTCAAGACAGTCTACTGGATATATCATAATTTAATAGGCTATTTATTCACAGTCACAAAGGCTCAGTGTGAATCCTTAAATGAGAATTTAAAATTTACAGATAATTTACTCACCCCCTTGTCATCCAAGATGTTCACGTATTTCTTTCTTCAGTCGTTAAGAAATTATGTTTCTTGAGGAAAACATTTCAGGAATGTTCTTATAGTGGATTTCAATAGTGCCACCAAGTTTGAACTTCCAAAATGCAGTTAAACTGCAGCTTCAAATGTATCTTATCTAGTAAAACGATCTGTCATTTTCGAAACAAATTTACAGTTTATATAGACAAGTTTCCTGCGCCCCATGTGGACTTGCGTCAAAAGTGGGAGCGTCTTCCAGTCCAACGTAAACAAGCGGGACGTGACACTCATTCAACAGTTGACAGGAGTGACCTGCAAATGAAGCCTCGTAAAGCACCGAAACTTTCCTCTGGCTGTTTCGGGAAAAGATTCAAAGCTTTGAGAGTGTCGAAAACAGCACAATCTGGTGGTTATTAAGAAACAAAGCACCCAAAAGCCCGTGAAGCTCCGTCGGAAGAAGCATTCACCACAATTTCCATAGATCGATTCATATTATATGCACAAATAAAAGCCTAATCGTGTGTGTGTTTGTTTGTTGAATTTCTGACATCGATAAATTAATTTACCCATTGAACTGTGCCATTACATGCCAGTACGAATATCAATATGATGTAATAGAAGAATAATGTACACATATATTAATTGCATATGTCAAATATTTATTTTTATTTGTATTCTTCATATTACTTGTGTGACTGGGTATTTAAAAATGTAATTATTATATAAGTCCCAATGAAAATGTACTCGCAAAGTAAAATCTGGGTCTAACATTAGGACACGCAAAGTGAATCGTGCACTTGACTAGACAGAAAGAGAGGCTTCTACGAAAGGGATTTCTACGTTAACAAGCCTCAAATCGAGGCTTCATCTGACATGCCCTTTAACACAAGCTCTGATGTCTCGGATCAAATGTCATTTCACTAGTTGACGGTCATTCAAGAAACTTGCTAATGATCTGGGAAAACAAATTCGAAGAGCATATGTTTTCCCTAAGAACGTAATGACATCTCTCATAAAGGTGTGTATCTTTACAAAGTAAACAATGGTCCAAAAAACACTTAGCCACTTTGCTAATTAGCACACAAAATACCATTGGTATATTACGTCTGCCGCCTCACTGGAAGTTGTACCCACGTTCTTTTTTACAGTAGTGCCATATTGACCGTATTGAACCGGAAAAAACAGAGTTCATGCAGACTTAAACAAGACAAGCATTTGAGGTTAAAAAGTATATAAATTGTCAATTTGTTACGAAAATGACAGATTTCCTCGGCTGAGATCGCTTAGAGCCATTTGAAGCTGCATTTAAACTGCATATTGGAAGTAAAAACTTGGGGGCACCATTGAAGTCCACTGTCTGGAGATAATTCCTGAATTCTTTTCCTTAAGAAACATGACTTCTTATCGACTGAAGACAGAAAGTCACAAACATCTTGGATGACAACGGGGTGAGTTTTGAAAGTGAACTTCTTTCTTCTTTAGTACTCATTTTCAGTCCAGTTTGTAGTATTGTCCATTGTTTCCTCCTAGCATCTCCTCAACCTTCTCCAGCAACTTTGCCACATCAGATTCCCTGTGTCCATTGTCAAGCACATGACATCTATTCCCACACTTTCGAACCAGCCGTTCCAAGTCGCTGTTTCTCTTCACATGCTGCTGGACGTTTTCTCCTAATGTTTCTGCCCAGGTGAGCAGAACAATAGTGTGCCTCCAGGATGCTTCTCCTAGCGCAGACATGGTACGTTCCACTGCACGCCTGTACTGACCAGTGAAGGATACGTAAGCAGGAATCACCAGGATGAAGGCATGTGGTCCCGGTTGACACAGAGAGATGCTTTGAGAGAGGTGTTTTTGAGTTGTTTCTTTACTGTCAGATCCAGATCTCCATTTAAGGCCCTGAGGCTCTACGATAGTGAGCTGTCTGCCGGATATCGCTCCCTTCCATAGGTTGCTTCTATCTGCGTCAGGCCCTACAATGGTGCATCTCGCTGGGTGACGAGATGACCAGGAGTCTCCTAAAAGCATCAGCCTTAGCTCAGACACAGCCCAGGGTGCATGCAGGGTAGGTTGGAAATTAGTGCTTGAAGATTCGAAGAAGTCTTCATCACTTTCGGAATCTTCCTCATTTTCCTTGGCTTCCAGTGTTCGTTTAACCCTTTGGATCTTTACCGATCTGTTGTTTGCATGGTTTGTAGTAGCCAACTCCATTCGCTCTTCACTTCTTGCATCTTTTGCATCACAAACACCACCATCCACTTCGACTTCTTGATACGTTTGATGGCTCTCTTCAGCTTCAGTTTGTTTCCCATTAAATTCAGTGCTGTTTGTCAATCGTTGATACATTGAGAAAGGCACTTTGTGTATCCGTTTGAGCTCTGTGTTATACAAATACTTCTCCCATTTCTCAAGTTCTTCTTGCTTCTTTTTCATCTTGTCTTGTTCATTATTTAGCTTCAGCATTTTGCTGTCCAGTTGGTTTTGACGTTCCTCAAGCTCTTTCTCTTTCTCATCAAGAGTTGCTTTCTGGAGCTCTAGCTTTTGTGTTTTCTTCTCAACATCGCTCACTTTCTTCTTTAGATCTAATTCTTGGTTCTGCAAAAGTTTGTCTTTATCCGCCATGTTACTATCTCTCTTAGCAAGCTCCAATTCCTGTTGGCGCAGGTCTGTTTCTCTGGTATCTAAAGAGCGTTCTTTGTCTTTCAAAACATCCTGCTGTTTTGAAAGACCGTGCAACATGTCTTTATACTGTTGTTCCCTATTTTGCATGACTTGCTGTCTTTTCTCCAAATAGATGTCTTCACTCTTCAGCTTCTGCTCTCTTTGAGAAAGTGCTTCTTCAACCTTTATCAGCTCTTGCTCTAGTTTTTCTAATGCTTCTTTAATGCTCTTGAGCTCCAAATCACGTTCATCAAATGAAGCTGTCTGGTTTTGCTGTTTATTTTCCATGTCTAGATGTTGCTCCATCAGCCTTTGGCCTTTAAGTTCAAGTTCCTGCTCCCTCTGAGCAAGTTCTTGCTCCTTTATCTGCAGTCCATTTATTTTTTGCAGAAGATCATTTTCCTTATTATTCAGCTCAGCTTGCCATTTTTCCACATTGTGTTTGTTGTTTTCAAATTCCTCAGAGATCTTTGAAAGCTCTTGGGTTTTCGATTCCCAAATTTGCTCTCGTTTATTAAGTTCACCTTCTCTAGTTTCCAGATCTGCTTTGAGCACCTTCAAAGATTTTTCTTCTTCCTTAAGCCTGCTTTGTTCTTTAACAAAATTTGCCTCCGTTTCCAGCAGCTCTTGTTCTTTCCTCTCCATCTGCTGTCTAAGGTTTTCCAGATTTTTCTCCTGCTTTTCAGTCAAATCTTTCATTTCCTTTTCCTTGGTCTCCAGTATCTTCTCCATTGCTTGTAGCTCATCCTTTCTACGTTTTATCTGCTGCTCCTGCTCTTTTAAATTTTCCTCTCTAGCTATAAGATCTTCTGCTTTTTTCTCAGTCTCCTCTTTCTTTCGCACCAGATCTACAGCCAGACGTTTGTTACTCTGGCTCTCGTTTTCCAGATTCTTCTCCTCTTCTCTAATTCTATACATTTGCACTTCCAAATCCTGTTCTCGCCTATTCATTTCATCCTCTCTAGTTGCCAAGTCTTGTTTGTGTTGTGCTAATTTCTCTTCCTTCTTTTCTACCTCCCTCTCTCTCCTGTGAAGCTCTTGTTCTCTCTCTATCTCTTTCACCTCATGCTCTTCATGCCTTTCTCTTAGTCTTGTCTCATAATACGCCTTCATGTCTTGCATATCGCTCTCTTTCTCTTTCTCCTTCTCATCCAGCTGCCGTTTTAACTCATCTATCTCTTGTTCTAACCCTTTCATTTCTTTCATCTGTTTCTCACAGTGCTTGACTGAAGTCTGAAGATCTTTCTCATAGCCCTCACATTTGCACTTCAGCTCTTCTAATTCGCTTCCCAGTTCTGTGTTTGCGTTTTGTAGGGCGTTGTTTCGTTCTCGCTCTTCCCTGGTCTGTTGTTTCAGCTCATTCAGGTGTCTTTCTGTTTCCTCATGCTGTTTCCTTATGTTTTCCATCTCTTCTTCCATCATGGCGTTCTTTCTTTTGTAGGCCTCTATCTTTCCGTCAAAGTCTTCTTCTAGATGTTTTAGTTGAGCAGCAGCTTCTTGAGTATTTGCTTGAATGCTGTTTTCCAGCTTTTCTACTTCTCTTCTATGCTCTTCGTTGATGTTTTGGAGCCGCGTGGTCATTTCTTTGTCTTTCTCCATGTCTTTTTGATTTAATTTGGTTATTTCATCTTCTTTTGTTTGTAGTTCTTCCTGTAAGTGTTTGAGTTTAGCTGCACTTTCCTCAACATGAACCTGAATACTCTCTTTTAACTTTTCAACCTCTTTCTGTTTTTCGCTAATGTTTTCACGCAGTGCATTCATTTCTTTGTCTTTCTCCAAGTTTCTTGTGCTTAATTGGATTATTTCATTGTCTTTTATTTTGAATTCTTCCTCTAAATGCTTCAGTTGTGCAGCACTTTGTTCAATATTCGACTGCATGCTGTCTTTTAATTTTTCAGCATCCTGCTGTTGGCCAATAATATTTTTCTTAAGTGTGTGAATTTCTGTGTCTTTCTCCAGGTCTCTTTGTCTTAATTTGGTAATTTCCTCTTCTTTTATTTTCAGCTCTTTCTCTAAATGCTTGAGTTGAGCTGCACTTTCCTTGATATGTGCCTCAATATCGTCTGTTAACTTTTCATTGTCTTTCTGTTTTTCACTAATGTTTTGCCTAAGCATGTCAATCTCTCGTTCATTGTCCTGGCCTCTTTGTCTTAATTTTTCATTTTCCTCTTCTTTTACCTTCAATTCTTCCTGTAAAAGTTTTATTTTAGCTGCATTTTCATCAATACTGTCTTTTAACTTTTCAATATCAGTTCGTTTTCCGCTAATGGTTTCCTTTAGTTTGTCAATGTCTTTGTCTTTCTCCAGGCCTCTTTGTTTTAATTTTTCTATTTCGTCTTCTTTTGTTTTCAACTCGTCCTTCAAAACTTGAACTTCACCTACATGTTTTTCAGTATTTGCCTGGACAGTGTCTTTCAATTTTTCTATATCCCTCTGTTTTTCGCTAATGTTCTGCTTCAGGGTCTCAATCTCAAGCTCTTTTTCCTGATCTCTTTGTTTTAATTTGACTATTTCGCCATCTTTTTGCTGAAGTTTCCCTTGCGTTTCAGCATTTCGATGTAGCTCCTTTTCTTTCTCTCTCATGGTTCGCTCTATTTCCTCATCTTTCCCTACAAGTTTATCAATGAGCGTGTTGTATTTCCCCACAGTTTCTGCATGCATTTCTCTCTCGGCTTCTGTCGTTTTCACTTGGTCTTGATAAGACATCCGTAGCTGCTCCATTTCTTTGGTCATCATCTCTATCATCTCTCTCAGCTTGTCCATTTCTTTCTCTCTCTTCTCAAGGTTTTCACTGAAATTCTCGCGTTGCTCTTTTTCTCTGCTCTCAGCATTCAGTTTCACCTCCTCGATTTCTCTTAAAATGTTTTTAATTTCATTATCCTTTTCTTTTAATCTCTTCTCCATGTCTTGCTCTTCTTCTTCGTGTCTATGTTGTGATGCTTCCATCTCTTTTTGAGTTTCTTCAACTTTTCCTCTCATCCTATCATTGTCTTTCTCAGCTTCCAACAGTTTGCTCTTAAGTTCGTTCATCTCATCCAAGTGCTTGTGCTTAATCTCAGCCTCTCTCTCTTTCCATTCTTGCTCTTTTACGGCACCCATGCGCTCCATTTCCAGCAGTTTCATCTGTAGTTCTTCCACTTTCTCTTTAAGTTCTTCTCCCTCTCGCTCTCGTTCCTCTAATCTCATGTGCAGTTGCTCTTTCTCTTTCAGTCCCTGATGGAGAGTCACCATGACTTTGCTCATTTCAGCGCTCAGCTCTTGTAACTCTCGCTCCTTGTCTTCTGTCAACCATGCCATCCTCTCTTCCAGCTCACCCATCATGCTTCGCCTGTCATCTTCTCCTCGATACGGAGCCTCTTCCCTCTCTGCTTTTCCAGGAGATAGTACTTTGTCTTTTTTGCGTCTTTCAAAAAACCAGCGAATGCTCCTGACCTCTCGTTCTTTCATCTTCTTTAGCTCTTCCTCCTGCCGTTGAAGCTTCTCGCTAAACTCCTTGACTTTCAGCTGGAATTTCTCATTCTTCTGTCGTCCTAAGTCTTGAATCTCATGCACTAGTGGCGAAAAGGCCTCGCAACGGTTTCCTGCCACCATCTTCTCGATCTTCTCCAGAAGTTCTGTTATCTGTGTTTTGGAATTCCGAGTTTCCAAATAAGAGTTGCTGCTGATGACGTGGAACCTGTTTGAACATCGTTCAACCAACCAACGAAGATCCTTTCCTCCTCCTTGTATGTGCTGCTCGATGGTGACTCCCTCTCTTAGCTGGTCGCCCCTTGTGAACAGAAGAAGCGTATGTCTCCAAACTGCCTCTCCTAAAAGCTCCAAGTGCTCCCGCACAGCCTGGGCTTGGACAAGCGCATCCACCCTCAGTGCCAGTAGAAATGCATGAGGTCCAGGAGGACACAGTGTCACGCTCAGTCCGATCTCTCGCTTCACTCTCTCTGGAGTCAATCCCTCTGGACCGCCCTCCCATCCAGGCACATCCACCACCGTCACCAGTCTGTTAGAAACCTCTGTCTGCTGTCTCGAACACTCCTCGGTGGCCTCTCCGCTTTGAAAGTATCTCGGTCCTCCAAGGATGGCGTTCCCGGCTGAGCTTTTCCCCGTCTCTCTCTCTCCCAGCAGAACCAGTCTCAGCTCTGGGAGACGCCGTGAACCTCTGGAGAAGAGATTCTTCTCATCCAGGTCTTCAGTTTGTGGATTATCATCTAGCAGAGACAGAAAAACAATAAGACAAATAGGTAAATAAATAAATAAATGGTTTGGTTGTAAATAATAGCTTTTGTTGAACTAAATTTCTGTCATTAATTACTCACCCTCATATTGTTCCAGACCCGTAAGACAATTGTTTATCTTTGGAACACAAATTAAGATATTTTGGATGAAATTTGAGAGCTTTCTGACCCTGCATAGACAGCAATGTGATTACCATGTTCAAGGCCCAGAAAAGAAGTAAGGATATCATTAAAATAGACCATGTGACATCAGTTTAACCTTAATTTTATGAAGCTATGCAAATATTTTTTGTTTCCTTTTTGTGCACAACAAGTAACGATTTTATTCAACAGTCTTTGACGTGCATTCGCAAAATTGCCACAACGCATGTGTGTGGTGGTATTCTGAAGTAGAACCTGGATGCACTGCGCCTTGTTAAAAAGCTGTACATAAAATAGTCTTCGTAAACATGTCTGAAGATTTCGACAAAGAGGATGACAATTTTTTGTCCAGCCTTACTTATTCGAACCAGAATATGCAGATGATGAGCTAAGAGAGACTGTCGTTCTACGTCAGAAAGCCAGCTTCTGCGTCAGCAGCAGTGTTGGGGAAAGTTACTTTTAAAAGTAATGCATTACAATTTTGCATTAATCCCTAAAAAAAGTAACTGATTACGTTGCTTTACTTTTGAGTTACATTTGCGTTACTTTTTAAATCTGGGCAGGGCTTGCTTGTTTGTTTATAATATAAAAACTTCTAATTTTGGCAGATGTAGAAGCCCTTTCACACCAAAAGTGAAATGAATGTAGCTCAGGTTGAAAGAAAAGTAAATTCTCTCTGAAGAAGAACACTCTTCAGCAGTAAAAAAAAAGAATGTAGCACAAATGTTAGTTTATATAAAATATTTTTTTCTTATTAACATGGTTGAAATTAATCATCAAAGGACCAGTCAGCAGCAAAGACATATGTTAATAAAGGGGACTTAAAATACACAAAGGATGTTTGTGACCTTGTGAGATTCACTATTTTTTTTTTTCAGTCATATCTTTCATTTGAGTGAGATGAATTAATGCACAATAATTACTCCTGATTTCCAGACAGGAGACTTGTCAGTAAATAAATGAAATGAAAAAAAGAAGTAACTGGTGTTACTTATTTAAACAAGTAACAATATTTTCTTATACATTCAAAAGTAATGCATTACATTACTAGTTACTTGGAAAAAAATAATCTGATTACATAACTTGTGTTACTTGTAATGTATTACCTCCAACACTGGTCAGCAGCACCACATGTATGCTTCATGTTACTTTTGTGAATGGTAGTGGAGACTGACACGGAGGAGAAGTAATTGTTAAAAAAAGTCATTATTTTTGTTTTCTTTGTGCCCAAAAAGTATTAATCGTAGCTTCAGTTATGGTTGAACCACTGATGTCGCATAGACTGTTTGAACAATGTCCTTTCTACTACCTTTCTGGGCCTTGGATGTGGTAGTTGCACTGCTGTCTATGCAGGGTCAGAAAGCTTTCGAAGTTCATAAAAAAATGTCTTAATTTATGTTCCAAAGATGAACGAAGATCTTACAGGATGACACGAGGGTGAGTAATTAATGACAGAATATTCATTTTTGGGTGAACTATGCCCTTAAGTCTTTTTGCAAAACTTAGGTTATCTACATCAATTTGATAGTGTATTATGTAAGCCTTCATTAAAATCTTACAAAAGTGTAGTCTTTACATGCATTCAGATCACGTTTTTGTGTGTGTGTTTGTGTTTTATAGATATAATAGATGAATGTACAGGCAAACTTGGAGCAACATGAGGTGAGTAAATCATGACAAATTTTTTTATTTCTCTGATGAAAATTTTGTTCAGAGAAAAGATGTTCTGTACACTGCCAAAGCGTGCAGGATTCTTTATTTTTATTGAAAGGGCAATGTATGAGCTTACCACCTTCATTCTTTAATTTTGAAAATGCTGTTGTTTTCAATAAATGGAAGGGATTCTGTGCAGATCTTCCAATGGGGTTCTCATGATTAGGCACTGTTAAAATTTTTGGTTACTAGGGCTAGAAAAGTCAGGAAAATGAAATAAATAAATAGAAATTTATATTGCTTGAATATACATTTTTGTAGCCATGCTCTACTCTCAAAAATATTTAATCACTCAGAGTTTGTTGAAATGTTGTTGGAAGTCATTCTTTTGTGAGTGACTCATTCTTAAAACCAATTGTGAAGAACTGAGGTTTTTTTTTTTTTTTTAACCAACAATTTGGGAGATTTAATCTAAATAGCTTATTTGAGAATTGGAATTAATCAAAATTAAAAAAAAAAAAAACTTTATCCATTAATCACAAAAGTATAAAAATGATAGAAAATTCAGTGTTGTCAGAAGTGTAGGAAGTTGTAACCTTGTCCTATTGTTCAGTTTCCTCTCTAGAGAAACATTTATGCAAGCATCTGAAACTCACAGTTAGAAAATAGCTCTGACTTCTGCAAATACATTTGTACAATTGTAAAAGCATGCTTTTGTCTTATCTTCCAGTACAATTATCTAAACTTCCTTAAAGGTGCACTAAGCGATTTTTGCCAAACAATGTTGCTATTTGAAAGCACCAAACAAACATGCCCATACCCCAACAGGACCTCACGCATATTTTGATATCTTCACACATACGTACACAACTCTGGCATAATGACGATCGCGGAAACAAGCGAAGATGACACACAAGCATACTGAAACATAGATAAGTTATGTGAAACAATGCAAGATCAAAAGAAACAATGTACCCTCTGTGTCCGATTCGAGTCCTTCCCACCCCTTGAGCTCTCTCCACAGCTGGAAAGCTGCTCTGAGATTTACACGGATTTATCCTACCTCTTGCCTGATCATAACACTTCTTTTTTTTTGTTTTGTTCCTCTGATATTTTCCTCTTTTTTTTTTTTTTTAAATCTGCCATCTCTCTCAATCTATAGCTGATTTGCTAATACCCGTCCTGTGTACTCAAATGAGCGCTCTCATCTCTCTATCATTACAAAACATGCTCCTTACTGCTGACTGGCTGCAAGTGTGTTTTGCAGTGTTGCCAAGTCCATGGTTTTCCTGCAGAATTGGGCTACTTTAACATTGTTGCCACGGGTTGTGTTTGATGTCTGCGGGTTGAAGCAACCCCAATAAAATCAGATTTAGCCCCTGAAGTACAAATGGTGAAACCCAACAAAAATGTGCATTTTATCCCCCTGAATGCAATTTTTAAAGGGGGACCCCCCCTCGAAATGCGATTGGGCTAGTTTTGAGTAGCAATTGGGCGGGTTTTGTTGTGAAAACCTGGTAACTCTGGTGTTTTGGGACTTGGTCCGGCACTGTGGTCAACAGCGTTTTTCAAAAATTGTTTAGTGCACCTTTAAATCAAGATACATAGCATTATTGAACTTGTTACACCACTGGCAGTTGTTTTCTTGTTTTAAGCATGATTTGAGCTCTTTTTAATAAATTTTAGTCTTAGAGGAGAAGTCCACTTCCAAAACAAAGATTCACATATAATGTACTCACCCCCTTGTCATTCAAGATGTTCATGTCTTTCTTTCTTCAGTTGTAAAGAAACTGTGTTTTTTGAGGAAAACATTTCTGCATTTTTCTTCATTTAATGGACTGATATGGTGCCCCGAACTTCCAAAATGCAGTTTAAATGCGGCTTCAAACGATCCCAATGCGGTTCAAACGATCCCAGCCAAGGAAGATACTACATCGCTGCAGAAGTACTGACCCAGTCTTTGCAAAGTGAATGTGCAAAGAAGATCAAACACCCTTAACAAAAAAGGTAAAACGGCCGATATAGGACGATTTTGAAGTTGAGGGAGAACATGAGATGGGAGTTTTTCGACATACTCTAACTGTCATGAACTGGAACAAAAACAGTCCAGGCAGAGTGAGACAAGACAAGCGTTTAGCATTAAAAAGTATATAAATTGTATTATTTTTATGAAAATAACCGATCATTTTGCTAGACAAGACCCTTCTTGGCTGGGATCGTTTACAACCACATTTGGAACTGCATTTTGGAAGTTGAATATCGGGGCACCATATCAGTCCATTATATGGAGAAAAATGCTGAAATATTTTCCTCAAAAAACATAATTTCTTTACGACTGAAGAAAAAAGACATGAACATCTTGGATGACAAGGGAGTGAGTACATTTATATGTAAATCTTTTTTTGGAAGTGGACTTCTCCTTTAAAAGCTTATGCCATTTTGCTTTTTTGTAAATGTCTCTTGATTGAACCTTAACTCTCTGTCTGGGTCATATTGACCTGAAACTGTTTAATATTGATAATGTGTGTTCGTTGGAATGGTACAAGACCTTGCAAAAGAATGCTAATGGTAATTTGTAAGAATGCAAAGGAAGAACATAACTTTTTCACAATCTACTTACTCATCAGCACAGCTCTGATGGTTCCTCTGTGCGTCTGTGCCTCCATCAGCCTCTGCTTCTTCCTTCTTTCTCGTGCTCTGCGTTTGCTCTCCACCTCCAGCTCCAGAAGCAGCAGATCCGTCTGATAATATCTCCCTCCTCTCTCTTCCACCAGCTTATCCATCTTCCTCATCAGTTCCTTCACCTGCGATCCATCGTCAACACGCCGCTTGTTCTCCAAAACGTGGAACCTGTTCCCGCATCGTTCCAGGAGCGTCTGGAAGGCCTTGCCGCCGTTTCGAATCCTCTGTTCAATGGGAACGGAGCCCAGTTCGTCCCCTCGTGTGAACAGCACCAGGGTGTGATCCCACACTGCTTTACCCAGCAGTTCCAGATGCTCCTCAATCTGCCGATGGTAGTCGGCTGTCACCGATGTACAGGATCGCACCACTAGAAGGACGGCGTGAGGACCTGGAGGACACAAGGACATGCTTCGCTTCGTTTCTCTCCTCACCCAACCGGGAGTCCCGTTTGCTGAATAGTACCATTCCCAGCCTGGAGTGTCCACAACCGTAACACGCCTTCCTGCCACGTCGGCTCGCCTCTTCACACACTCCTCGGTCGTTTTGCCTGTCTCAAACCCACCAGCCAGGCCTAGGATGGTATTTCCAGCTGAGCTTTTCCCAGCACCTTTGCGGCCTAGTAAAACCAAACGAAGTTCAGGAAGAGACGACTGCTGGTGACTCAGACTTCCTCCATTAGCCTCAACTGCCTGCGACCTCTTGTCTGTGAAAGAAAGGTATGTTTGGTTTTAATGCATGCATACACTAGCTTCACACTTCAGATTACATAAATACTTTTATTCAAGGGTGTATTAAATTTATCAAAAGTGACGTTAAAGCAGTACAACAATTTCTGTTTCAAATAAAATTAAAGCATTAAATTTATTAAAAACCCTGAAAAATGTACCAGTTTCCACAACAATAAGCAGAACAACTGTTTTCAACATTGATAATAATCAGAAATGTTTCATGAGCAGCAAATCAGCATGATTTCTGAAGGATCACGTGACACTGAATACTGGAGTAATGATGCTGAAAATTCAGCGTTGCACTACAGGAATAAATTAAATTTTAAAATATATTAAAATAGAAAGCAGCTATTTTAAATTGTAAAAATATTTCAGAATTTTGCTGTTTTTTGCTATATTTTTGATCTAATAAATGCAGCCCCAGTGAACATTAAAGGCTTAATTAATAACATTAAGGCATACATTAAAAACTGTATCAACCCCTTTGTATATTGTAAATATTAATAAAATGTGATTTTTTTTCCCCCTCAAGATGTCATGTCACTGTCTTTTTAGTGAGACAAAGCCTGAATTACCCCAAACTTACCCCAAAAGGTATGTACAGACATAAGCCATGCTTAAAAATATCTGAATTGTATTGCATTACATAATGAAATTTCAAAGCAAGTGTCATTAAAAAACAATTGCTCAAACACACTTTTAAAGTAAAACATTCGAAACTGTAACAAGAGGTGTGGTGTTGAAAATGAGGGCAGTATTGTGATATTGTGTTGATTTGTTGTTAGTGAAGAAAAAGGTCCTACAGCATTTTAGATATGCAGATGCAAACACTTGCTATGATATTTTGTCTAATGCAATAATATTCTGACATGTTTCTACTTTTGTGTGCATTGATGGCATGTGCATGCAGTGTCATATCATGTTTTAATCATGATCGTACTTATCTCACCTAAGAATGAGGGATCCTCTCGCTGCGTTTCCATCTTTGTCTGCCAATCTTCGTCCTCCTTGGTTCTTCCTCTTGAGTTATATTTTTTAAATCAACATTGTTTACACCTCAGTAATTTTTAAACATAAGCAATTGACTTCCTACCGATGCATGGAACAACAGTAGAGCGGAACAAAGTGCTGAACGTGGAAGCTTGATCACATGACTAACCTGTGGTTTTCTGTAACTCACACAGGAAGCATCTACTGCTCGCGTGGGTATGGCGGAAATCAAAGAGGAGCCTTGTGGTCAGTTTTGTCATTTCATATGTGCATTTACTTACTCGATGTCATGATGCTTTGTCTTGAACTATTATTTGGTGCTCAGGAAGGTTAATTTGTGTTGAATGCATCAGGGGGAGGGTCTTGATCACATAAAAACACACACACATTAGATAACATAAAACATATATAATATGTACACACACAAAGACACACAGTATATGTATGACCCTTTTGTCCCACATAACATTTTCATGAAAGGCCCATTTATAAGCTGCAGACTGTGTCCAACCTGTGTTATGTAACTAGATTTAACTTGCTTGTTAATCTGCTTTGACAAGCTCTCATATTGAAGCAAAGCATTACATCTTCTGCATTAAAGTTCATGGTGAAAGAAAGTTGCCTGTTCTCCAGCGCTCCTGCTCAATCTAAAGGTGAGCTCATGCCTGTGACTCATACTCTCCCAAAGCATCTGAAAGGGTCCCCCTTCGAAACTTTGGCAAAATAAAATATTTCCATATAGAACGCCTGAAGCAATGACGCAAACTGCCCAAAAGATCCATAATGTAGTGCATTAGAGAGTGGAACAAGGCTAAAGATAGATTAATATCTTAGGCAACATCTTTTGCCTGTCATGTAAATCATGTTGTAGGGACGCTTACTGGAAAGCAAACACAGTGAAAAAAGAATGTAATTTTACTTTTTCAGCATATCTATCTGTACTTATTCTGCTTTACAAATGCAATGTACAAAAACTCCATCAGCACTGGAATTGAGGAGAAAGTAGCTTCAGTGTTATTTGAGTAAATGTTGATTTGAGTGAATTTGAGTTCAGTTTGGAAAGTTACTGTTTTGCTTTTTGCAAGCTTTGTAAAAACAGAAATCTTGAGGGTTACATCCTGCATTGCATGTTTTGAGTCATGAGTCATGCATAAAATCCATTTAACAGTAAAAAGTGTTATTATAGACTAATATTTTCGTCAAAAGCAACTGTTTAAAGTTAAAACACATTAACAGTGTATTTATTTCACTTCACAAGACATTAACTGATGGACTGGGGTGGTGTGTGTTACTTGTGGTGTTACTTGTGCATTACTGTGATGTTTTTATCAGCTGTTTGGACTCTCGTTCTGATGGCACCCATTCACTGCAGAGGATCCGTTGGTGAGCAAGTGATGCAATGCTACATTTCTCTGAATCTGATGAAGAAACAAACTCATCTACATCTTGGATGACCTGAGGGTGAGTACATATTCAGCAAATTTTCATTTTTGTTTGAACTATTTCTTAAAATCTGCTCTTCCCAGGCGAGGGACAAGAGGGACATGCCACATTCCCCACTTGTGTCTTTATTCGGTCACATTTCTGTTCGCCACAAGCCACACAAACGCGGTAGTTTGCACTTCAACTCTAATCTCACACATCCACACCCTCTGCTTTTATAGGGCTAATCTGCATACATAAACACGCCCACCATGATGTTTCACATGTGATGCTGCTCTTACACACACTGGGTTATTCCAGCCCTATATATAAATGAGGGAAAAAATCGTCCTGATGTGCTCCCAGACTCCAGGTTCCAGTGTCTGCAGACCAGTGTTGCCTTTCTGTCTCAAAATAAACCAGGTTAGTGCATCTTGTAAATTACAGTATAGAGCTTACACTGTTTAGAAGTTTTAGTGCTCACCAAAGTTTCATTTATTTGATCCAAAATATAGGAATGTAGGAAAATATTATTACAATTTAAGAAAACCATTATATATTTTAGTGCATATGAAAATATAATTTATTTCTGTGATGCAAAGATGATTTATCAGCATCATTACTCTAGTCTTCAGTGTCACATGATCCCTCAGAAATCATTCTAATATGCTGATTTGCTGCTCAAGAAACATTTCTGATTATTATCAATGCAGAAAACAGTTGTTCTGTTTAATATTTTTGTACAAACTGATGCATTTTTTTTCAAGATTCTTTAATGAACAGGATGGAAACTTTTGTAACATTATAAATGTATTTAGATCAATTTAAAGCATACTTGTTGTTTAGAAGTATTAATTTCCTTGGGAATAAAAAATCTTACGGACTTTAAAATTTAAAACGGTAATGTATATTTGCAATTATCCAATTTTCTTAAAGGAGAAGTCCACTTCCAAAACAAAGATTCACATATAATGTACTCACCCCCCCTGTCATCCAAGATGTTCATGTCTTTCTTTCTTCAGTTGTAATGAAATTGTTTTTTGAGGAAAACATTTCAGCATTTTTCTTCATATAATGGACTGATATTTTGCCCTGATTTTGAACTTCCAAAATTCAGTTTAAATGTGGCTTCAAACGATCCCAAATGCGGTTGTAAATGATCCCAGCTGAGAAAGAAGGGTCTTATCTAGCGTAACGATCAGTTATTTTCATAAAAATAATACAATTTATATAGTTTTTAATGTCAAACGCTCGTCTTATCTTACAGTCTGCCTGGACTGTTTTTGGACTGCTTTTGACAGTTAGGGTATGTCGAAAAAACTCCCAACTCATGTTCTCCCTTATCTTCAAAATCATCCTATATCGCTATGTTGCCTATTTTCCTTTTTTGTTAAGGTTGTTTGATCTTCTTTGCATGTTCACTTTGCAAAGACTGGGTCGGTACTTCTGCAGCGACGTAGGATGACTTTGAAATGATTTTTGAAGTTGAGGGAAAAATACGATTGGAGTTTTTTGACATACATTAACTGTCTTGAGTCAGAATACACAGAGTTTAACGAGAGCAAGGCAAGATGAGCGCTTGAGAACAAAAAGTATTTAAATTGTATTTTTTTAATGAAAATAACCGATCATTTTGCTAGATAAGACCCTTCTTTCTCTGCTGGGATCGTTTACAACTGCATTTGGGATAGTTTGAAGCCGCATTTTAAACTGCATTTTGGAAGTTCAAAATATACAGGGCACCTTATCAGTCCATTATATGGAGAAAAATGCTGAAATGTTTTCCTCAAAAAACATAATTTCTTTACAACTGAAAAAAGAAAGACATGAACATATTGGATGACAAGGGGGTGAGTACATTATATGTGAATCTTTGTTTTGGAAATGGACTTCTGTTTTAAACTTGTTCTGATTTAATTGGTTGAGGGCAATAATTGCAAAGGACAAGTTACTAGTTTTTAAAGATGATGTGTAAGTGTTTGAATACTAAAGTTATTTTAAGTGATTGGTGTATTTATATTTTAATTTTTAGTGCAGATTTGTGTTTGTGTTTGCAAATGCATTTGTGTGTTTAAGTAAGTCTGTTAGTGTTTACATGCAGAGACAATTTTCTGTGTAGTTTGCAAAACATAACTATTTTAATATGTGCCACCATCTGTTTTATATCTACAGTGTAACCAGAGAAAACAAAATCTTAGCAAACATTTAAAAAAAAAACATCGGCAGCAAAATATTTTTTCATCTAGTTCACCTCGCCAGTGGTTAAGTGTGGAAAATGCTTCGAACATGAACAGAGACCTCACTGTGTTCATAGTGTTACTCACTGCTCCAGTGGGCCAAACGTCTCCTCAAACTTCACACCTCATTCAAGGAGACGCCCTTTTTATGTAATCCATCACACAGGTGTTTGTGTATCTGCGGTGACACATTTTGCCAGTGTAAAAGCGGCCATTGTGTAGCCTATCATAAAAATAAGTTTTCCACATGCTATTGGAGTGACATGTCACCTGGATTTTATTTTGACCTAAAATGTTAAGATCTCCAAAGAGGTGAGTTTTGACTGTTTTTAAGTCAAAACTCTCATTTAGACACAAAGAACGACAGAAAAACAGTGCTGTGTCTTACTCTTCAGCTTACGTTTCTACATTGGATTTTTCATGCTGTAATAAATTCACTGAAGAAAGGCAAATCCTGCAATAAAACTGTGCCTAAGCACATGCTTTGAGTTTGTCTCATGCTGCGCTACATCATCAATGCAAAACAGATTCCTGTGTAGCGGCCAATTTATAAAAAAGCCAGGATGTGTAAACACAACAAGACTCCTTATCATGATGTGTGCAGCTGACCTTTTGTGTTGTTTCTGAGTTTAGCATCTCAGCAGTTTAAGTGGTCACCGCACCAGTACCTGCCATGGCTGATCAAGAGGCTCGTGAGAACCCGACCCCTGCCGCCGAACCGGCTGCCACACCGGACACCACACCGGCTGCCCCGCCTGCTGCAGCTGCAGCCCCACCGGCCGCTGCGCGCCCCAAACGCGTGTCCTACCGCGGACGCACCGCAGGAGCCAAAGTCAGCTCCAATCAAAAGGAGGGGAAAGTGGAGGAGTTCGAGCCCTTCATGTTACTGCCCAGAGGACCACCACCGCTCAATGGTGAGACTGAAAAAATGTGTGTTTTTATTTCACATTCAGGGTAATTCCTCACACTATTACCTGCCATTATTAAATATTTATATCCTTGCAAAATACCTATAGTGATTTATAGTTACTAATCCTAAAATTCTAAATTATTTCAATTTTGTCATAGTAAGTTAAGAATTTATTTAGTAGTATCTTTCTTATATGCCTTTGTACGATTTTGTAATTGTTTTTGAAAAAAAAAGTGTTGAGGTTGAATATTTTGGAGTTGAATGCAATAACTACCGTAGTAAAAAAGTAATGGATTTAAAATGCATTTATGTTAAACTAACTATAGTTCAAGTCTATTAACATATTTACTGACATATCGCTCGAGACTTTATTTGGAATACTACTTGTGCACAATGCACATTTCTTAATTTTAAGCCTAAAATGGGTTTTAATGTCACTATTGATGAGGATTGTATGATCTTTAAATAATAATGCTCTTGAAATGCAAGATATTTAAAGTGTACCTAAAGCAATCAAATATACTCAAGTATATCTTTAGTTGGACTTCAGCAATTCCTTTGCACATTTAAAATGCATTAAGTACAAAATTAGTTGTTCCAATTTAGCAGACTTTAAATATACCAGTTTAGTCTACTAAAATTGCAGGGTATTTTCTATTAAGTACATAATATGGAAATATATTTGTAGTATACTTGGCATGACATATATGTGTTTTAAATACATTTTAGTATATTTATTTTTTTTTTTTACTAGAGATAGCAATACACCTTATTATTTCTAACCTTTTTCTATATAAAACTGTTCCCATTTTGTCCCAAATCAGAGAGTTACTGAGGTATATACACTACCGTTCAAAAGTTTGGGGCCAGTACATTTTTATTGTTTCTTTTTTTTTTTTTTTTAAAGAAATTAATACTTTTATTCACCAAGGATGTATTAAGTTAATAAAAAGTTAAATAAGTAAATAAGTTTATTAAAAGTTAATAATAAATAATTTACATTGTTATAAAATATTTATATTTTGAATAAACACTGTACTTTTTAAACTTGTTATTCATGAAAGAATCCTGAAAAAAAAAAAAAAAAAAAATCACAGGTTCCAAAAAATATTTGGCAGCACAACTGTTGATATTATCCAACATTGATCATTCTAATAATAAATCCGCATATTAGAATGATTTCTGAAGGATCATGTGACACTTAAGACTGGAGTAACAGCTGATAAAAATTCAGCTTTTCATCACAGGAATAAATTCTATTTTAAAGTATGTTAAAATAAAAAAAAAAACATTATTTTATATTGTAAAAACATTTTGCAATATTACTGTTTTTTTTCTATATTTTTAATCAAATAAATGCAGCCTTGATGAGCATAAGAGACTTCTTTAAAGACTATTACAAGTCTTACTGACCCCAAACTTTTGAACGGTAGTGTAAGTGTAAACCTAAAGAGAGAGAGAGAGAGAGAGAGAGAGAGAGAGAGAGAGAGAGAGACAAACACATGCATTTACTAAAACTTAACCCAAAATTAAAATGAAAGCTGAAAATAAAAAATAATATTCACAATATTAATAAAATAATATTATAAAAAATAAAAAAATATATTAATATAAAAAATATTCACAATTTTAATAAATACAATAATAGCATGTAAATAATACTAAAGTAACACTGGTCATTATTGTTGTTGAGGAAAATTCCCAACGCACAAATTGTGCATTTCCTTTGAATTAGTTAATAAAGCATTAACACATTAAACGTAACTACATTTATGCACTGAAAGCTTCTGAAAGATTCTAATTTAAATTAAAGCATATTTTTGGTATATAGACCATTAAAAAGAAATGCAATAGGATATTCACAAACATTTAAAATAAAAATGTTTTTGATTATTTTTTATTTGCATTTATTTATTTATTTATTTGAATTACATGCGCAACAGAGGTAAAATTATCAAACACTGTCTCTAAGTTCAGCATTCTATTAATTTTATCAGTAGTAATTCATACAGACCGTACCGTTTCCTGTGAGTGACCAGTATGTTTGGGTAAAAGGAGAGGTTCAGTTTACTTAAACGTTTGCTAACTTGGTCTTATCTAGTCAAAAAGCTCGAGCAAGTATCCTGATCCCTCAAGAGCATTTCCTCCATATTTACCATTTCCACCAGATAACAGAGCAGTCTTGTCCCATTGATAAAATGATTGCAGGAAACACACATTTTGTCTTGTAACTTGTCTTTCGTCATCCTGTTCCCTTCAAACCCCCAGAGATAAAGGGCTAAAAGACATCCTGTGTGAGAGGGCCATGCCGCTGTTTTTCTTGATTATTGGTTGTAAAAACAGGCTAATTTACAGCTGAGCCTTAAATATATATACACTCATGTTTCTGCCCCTCAGAGTTTCTCGATATCTGGGATGTCGACGTTCTCAAACGACCTCAACAGATCAATAAACAAGGGCACCACACCCACCTGTACTCCAGTGACTCACTCATTGTGCGTCGCGCTCAAGAGTTTCAGATCAAGATCACCTTCAATCGGCCCTACAAACCGGCCGAAGACAAGTTTGCGGTTGAGTTTGTCATAGGTGAGTCTCTTATTCAGGTGAGGCTGAGAAGTCTGAAATTAAGCCTTTTTGTAAGTTTTGTAAGGTTTGATTTATGAAAGCATTCATTTTTCTTTCTTCTGTCTAAATCAAATACAGTGTAAGTGAGCAGCACCACATCTCTCTCAAATTGGTAAACCAAATGTCTTTCGATGTTTTTTGAAGCATACCACATGTTAAAGCTTCCTTCTACTTAAATTATCAATTTTCCCCTTTTTTGCAATACCTAAGAGCTATTTAAAGAGGCAAGTTGTCCAGCGCAGCAAGTATTGTAATTCAGTGTGCATTTTCAGCATGTATTCGACCCTAAACTTTCACAAGAGATGCCATTATTCTGCCATCATCACTTTCCCTTCTCGTTGGCACACTTCCCTTCAGTGCACTTCTCGTTTTCCTGATAATATTTACCACACCCAGCTGTTAATGCACATGCACATTCAAGCACATTCACATTATTTAAGGAAATGGAGCACGCGATCTGAGGTTGCAAAAGGTGCTTTTTTACTGGAAAATGAGTTCATGAACGGACAAAGCAAACAATGCGAGTAAACCTAGTTGTTTAGAACAAACTTTGCTGTGCTATTCAAAAGTTTGAGGTCAGTGTGATTTAAAAAAAAAAAAAACGTTTGTTCCGCAAGGATGCATTAAATTGATCAAAAGTGACAGTGAAGTCATGAATAATGCTACAAAAGATTTATATTTTAAATGAATGCTATTCTTTAGAACTTTGTTCATCAAAGAATGTTGAAATAAAAATGAATCATGATTTCCACAAATTTTGCAGCAAATCATCATATAAGAATTGATTTCTGAAGTGTCTGAAGACTGGAGTAATGATGCTGAAAATTCAGCTTTGATCACAGAAAGAAATAACATATTATTTAAAATATATTCACATAGAAAACAGTTCTTTTAAATCATAATTTTTCACAATATTGCTAATTTTACTGTATTTTTCATTAAATAAATTCAGCCTTGCTGAGCAGAAGAGATTTTCATAAATCGTACCGACCTTAAAAGTTTAAACAGTAGTGCATATTTCCGCACAAAAAGTGAAACCGCACTAAACGTTGCGTTGTGCTCATTTGTTGTTGTTCTTGTGCACTAGGACCGAGTCCTCAGTACAGCAAGGGCACCTACATTCCTGTTTTCCCCACTGAGGAGCGACAGAGTGTTTGGAGAGGCCGGATCGTTGAGACCAGCGACAATGTTGTCACAATGGGCATCACAACTTCACCAGAGTGCATTGTGGGAAAATACATGATATATATCGGTGTGGTGACTCCCTACGGCATCCGCAGGACCAGGAGGGACCCGAGCACAGATGTCTACATCCTCTTCAACCCGTGGTCACCAGGTCTGACAATTCTTCCTTTCTAGAAGAAGCTGCCATGTTATATACACTCTCTTAAAAACATGCAGTCTCAGTGTATCTTTTTAAATTGTGTGCATTGAAAATAAGTAGATAACTGATGATTGGTTTAAAGCTGATCCTGTGTTCCTGGATGATGAGGAGGAGCGTGAAGAGTGTATTATGACTGAGCTGGGGATCATCTATCATGGAGCATATGACGATGTGTCTGAACGTGCCTGGAATTACGGACAGGTTTGAGGAGCTTGATGCACATCACATTTAGTCACAAAAATGACTAGCCTTTTAAAAAGTGCTTGTAAATTTCTTATTATGCTAAATTATCACCAAACCTTTGATTCAATCTTCTTTTATTTTTTTTTCCTTCAATTAGCACTGGTTTTGTATTTCTAAAAACATTATTTGTGGATACTTGTGGCAATGTTCACTCAAAAATTGTAAATAAGATAAATAAGTTTTTTTTTCAGGATTAATGTGATTCATAATAGATAAACGATTAATAAATGGATAAAAGGATTAATTTTATGATTTGCTAAATGTAATAATGTTAATAAATATGCATATTTTTAATAAATAACATTAGGTAAGGTATTAAATTATGCCAAAGGCAATTTACAGTTGAAGTCAAAAGTTTACATACACCTTGCAGAATCTGCAAAATGTTCATTCTTTTACCAAAATAAGAAGGATTATACAAAATGTATGTTATTTTTTTATTTAGTACTGACCTCATAAAAGTCGTTTACGTATAGTCCACAAGACAAAATAATAGCTGAAAAATGTACCCACTTCAAAAGTTTAAAAGATTTTTAAACTCCCCGCACAAATTCTTTGTTTTTTTCAGCATTTTTGTGTATTTGAACCATTTCCAACAATGTGAGATCCATCTTTTCACACTGAGGACAACAGAGGGACTATTATAGAAGGTTCAAATGCTCACTGAAGCACCGGAAGGAAGCACAATATATTAAGAGCTGGGGGTGTAAACTTTTGAACAGAATAGAGATGTGTACATTAGTCTAATTTTGCCTAAATATCATATTTATTTCATGTAATTCTGCCCTTCAGAATCTACAGAAGATACCTGCATGTTTCCCAGAAGACAAAATAAGTGAAATTTACCCTGATCTTCAAATTCAAAAAGTTTTCACCCCCCGGCTCTTAATGCATCGTTTTTCTTTCTGGAGCATCAGTGAGCGTTTGAACCTTTTGTAATAGTTGCATATGAGTCCCTCAGTTGTCCTCAGTGTGAAAAGATGGATCTTAAAATCATACAGTCATTGTTGGAAAGGGTTCAAATACACAAAAATGCTGGAAAACCAAAGAATTTGTGGGACCTGAACAATTTTTCTGAAAAACAGCGGGCAGTTGTGTTCAGGACAAACAATTAAGGGACTCGTAAACAACTATCACTAAACAAAAAAACACAGCTGTGGATCATTCAGGTAACAACACAGTATTAAGAATCAAGCACATGTAAAATTTTGAACAGGGTAATTTTTATAAATTCAACTACTGTTTTCTCTTGTGGACTATATGTCAATGTCTTTTACGTGAAATATCTTATTCAGGTCAGAACTAAATAAAAAAATAACATGCGTTTTGTATGATCTCTCTTGTGTTGCTAAAATAATTAACATTGTGCAGATTCTGCAAGGTGTATGTAAACTTTTGACTTTAACTGTACATGCAAAAAAAGAAAAGTGAAAAAAAAGAGAAAAATGAGCATGCACAGTTAAATGTTAAAATACTCTCTAATAATAATAGAGAAAAGTCTATAACAATATTTTTACAAATAAAAAAATATCACAATTAGCTGTATGTTCTTTATTTTTCAGTTTGAGTTTGGTGTCCTGGATGCCTGTCTCTTCATTATGGATAAAGCAGATATGCCGTTGTCCAACCGTGGGGATGTTGTTAAAGTGACCCGTGTCGCTTCAGCTATGGTAAGACACTGAAACAGAGACAAACTGTAAAAACTATTTCCAAAAAGCTGAGTTTTTGATCATATGACACTGAAGACTGGAGTAATGATGCATAAAAATTCAGCTTTGCATCGCAGGAATAAATTACATTTTAAAATATATTCAAGTAGAAAGCTGTTACTTTAAATTGTTATAATGTTTCTTTTAAAATATTAAATAATATTACTCCACCCCAGCTTTGTCTGTTGCAATGTGTATGTATAAGTATTTTATATTTTAAAAATACAATATAATTTTGAATATAACTTTTGAATGTTATATTTGTGCACGAACTTGAAGTGCCGAATACCAAAAACACATAGCTTTTTGAATTTTTCTCATGATGTTATAGCATATGTGCTATTGTCCAAACAAAATATCTTGTTCAGCTTTTATAAACCTATTGTTGACTTCACCTCTGCGCTGTTTTAACAGCTGAACTCACGTGATGACGACGGCGTGTTGGTGGGTAACTGGAGTGGCGATTACACATACGGTGTCCCGCCGACGTCCTGGACCGGCAGCGTGGAGATCCTCCTGGACTACGCCGGCAGCAGGGGAACACCGGTCTGTTACGCCCAGTGCTGGGTCTTCGCTGCTGTCTTCAACACCTGTGAGGACCAGGACAAGGCATTCATATTCATTAATAAGTCACATGATCGGTATCTTTATGATTTTACTTCTCCTTCTCCATAGTCTTGCGTTGCCTCGGAATCCCTGGCAGGGTCGTGACGAACTTCTTCTCTGCCCACGACAATGATGGCAACCTGAAGATGGACATCATCCTGGATGAAAACGGAAAACTGGACCGGAGCCGCACCAAAGACTCCATCT
>NC_066875.1:45645141-45722477 GCF_022985175.1 Labeo rohita
GACTAGACAGATTGATATATCCGAAGTATAATTCTTTTGATGTGCTATAATGATTAAGTGACTCCTCATTTTTTAGCAATGTATTAAGGTTTCATCTAGTATAATTGTTTAGCAGTTTATTATAGCATGCCTGAATGGAATAGTAGGTATTTTTTGCCATCATAAATGGTTATGTCAAGGAAAATTTGTGGGCTTTGCAGGAAAAGGAGGTTTGGATCCCAGTGTGGTGGCCAAGTCCATTCTAGAAGGAGTAAAGGAAGGTATACAAGGAGCGAATCTTCGACATCTCAAAAATATTCGCATCATACTGCTTAAGATTAACGTTTTCCTGGAGTTCAAAAGCGTGGCACTCCAAATCTTTGGTGTTAGTACACTGTTGACAGGTGAGGATGAATCTGTGCAGAGACAATAACATTTTTATTAAACATGTCCCTCTCATCCTTTATAAAAATGTTTTTACAGTGTCTTCACAAGACACCCATTGTCAATTTTGCACTTAAAACTTTTTCAGCTCCTGCACCACTGGTACCTATCAGTGCAACCTCCAGAGTGCGCAGTGCAACCACTAGCAGACACAGGGCTTCGACTAGATTGAGTAGCTCATATTCCATACTGGACAATATTGACTTACTTTCTTTAACATCTTTGCCTGACACAGTGAGCAGAGCAGCATTTCTAATCATTGGTTACACCGATAACGATGTGTCTGATGCCTGCAAAGAACTTCAGCGAGTGTATGACAGTCAGTGCTTTGCACACACTTTCTTTTCTGATGAGATTGAACGCCTCACTCAGGATGAGATGGGCCAGCTGCTCTCTAAAGTGAATTCACTGCACCTGCAGTTAGATATGAGTAACTCTGATAGATGGGTAGTGAAAGGCCTGAAAGATGGAGTAAATGAGGTCGTTAGACTGATACAAGATGCACTTCGCAGACAGGTGAGAAAGACAATGGTTTAACATTCTAGACCTAATCGTCTGACCATATTATTGATATAATTTGCATTTAATATAACCGTAAGCCAATATCCAAAGAATAATTTGCATTTAATATATTAAATATAATGCATATATAATTTAATAGAATATGTTTGTGATGTATATGTTGCATGCAAAAATTAAATGTCACTAGATAAAACTATATGAAATATATGGCACATTCATGTGTTGCACATTTATGGTTCTTGAAGAAACAAGTCAGAATAGAGTGCACTGACTAAAATTTTGGTAACGCTTTAGATTACAACCCGCAAAGAACTACGTAAGTAAACTGAATTTACGGTGTATGTTTCTGTAATTATAGTGTACCTATAAAGAACGTACATGTAGGTATAAGGGAACAATATGTTATATTTGGGTAATAAGGGGATAACAAACCAGATATTCAACCTGCAAAGAACTACATAAGTATACTGAATTTACGGTGTACGTTTCTGTAATTATAGTGTACCTATTAAAGAACGTACATGTAGGTATACGGGAACAATATGTTACGTTTTGGTAATAGAGAGTAACAACCAGATATACAACCTGCAAAGAACTGCGTAAGTAAACTAAAGTTACGGTGAATGTTTCGTATTTATATTGTACCTACGTGTAAGTATAAGGGAGAAATATGCTACGTTTGGGTAATAACGGGGTAGCAAACAGATATACAAATAATTTATAATGGAATTACTTAAAAACTTAACAGGTACCTGTTCTATTAAATCGTACGGTTGGTGTATCTATACGTAAGCTTTTTAAAATTACTGGGAAAATATACTCCTGTTCCATGTAATTACAGGGTAAGTGTGCCCTCTGCGGGCTGTAAATTAAAGTGGCGATTGTTCCCCCCTTGTTCAACGAAGTTACAGGGTAGGTACAATACATATATGGGATAATTTTTGTGCCAATAAGAATGAACGTAACTTTATAAAACTGAATGTAACTTTCCAAGAAACGATCAAAAATATGCCACTGCAAAAGAAGAAAAACGCAATGAAAATGAAAAAATGAACTGGAAGCACGGACGGTGAAGTCAGTGGCGCAATACGTCGTGCTTTGTTTATAGAAACTATCAGAACTGTTGCACACTGTACATGAATAAAACTTTTATCGATGTTATTGATTAACGTTACTTTAGCAACACGAACTTACTTCAAGCTGCCCTGAGGGACAAGCTGAGGTGGAAGATGATGCTGCTCCGTGTCTTTCCTGGGAGCTCATCTTTAGAAACTAAGAGACGACCGTAGGTGAAATACTAATAACATTAATACTTAATATAAACAAAGCACGACGTATTGCACACCGCAACAACTTTCCAATATGTGCGCCACTGACGTCACCGTCTGTGCTTCCAGGTCAGAGAGCAACTGTCCATCAAAAGCTCATTAGCCAATCAGAGTAGATCGCTGTTAAGCCCGCCCCCACGAAAGGTTTGTGCCAAAACAGCAAACGAAAATTTGCGAAGCGTAAGCGAAAGTTGTGGCAACGCATTCAGAATCCATGATTCGCGAAAACGATTCTTTGAAAATCATTAACAAAGAATGAAGCATATTTGAAGAGCATGTTAAATTTGTGCGACTGAGTTCATTTTTTCATTTTCATTGTGTTTTTCTTCTTTTGCAGTGGCATATTTTTGATCGTTTCTTGGAAAGTTACGTTCAGTTTTATAAAGTTACGTTCATTCTTATTGGCACAAAAATTATCCCATATACATATACACACAATCTGAAAATATATCTAAAAATATTTTCTTGTAGTCGCTAATCCCACTTCTACCTCTAAACCTAACGTTAACTATGACTGAACAGTAATAAAAATATAAAAAACAGGAAAGTGCAATCACAATCATTTATTTATTGCAAAAATGTCAACAGCCATACAAAAAAAGTCATCCAAATAACGATGCGTTTGCAGCCGCAGTCCTCTCTGGCGGAATACAGTAGGTTTGAGGTGCAGTAGGATGAGAGCAGAATTTAAATTGTTAATCGCTGAAAATATTATCCAGATTATTATCTTGATCCACTCCTCGAAGGCGCCCGCGCGTCATTCCAACACATCTCACCAGAAACACGGCATGTCGTAATATGTGGCGAATGCAGGCGAGAGCCAATGGACGGCCGATTTTCCTGTCGCAAAATGCACTTTAGCACGGGTTTATGGCTGTTGCTGCTGGACTCACTGCTAGAGATGGAGATGAAGATCGCCGGACAAAGCCTTGAATTTGGTTCTGGTCCTCGCAAATCGTATGGATTCTGAAGATCTGGGTTACAGCACACAAATAAAATTGTTTAATTTGTAATTATGATGCGTGTTCGGTGTATTTTATGGTTCTATTGTTAGTCACAGCATGTTAGAGAAAACGCCTTTGTGTTCCACCACGGCAAACGAAGTTAATATTATATGAATGATTAAACGACTGCAGAAATATTATTTATTTTAAGGGTTTAACGTGTAGTCATGATAACATTATGTAGACCTTTTCTTGGAAACGATCACACAGAACAGAATGAAATGTTATAATTTCATATTAAGTAAACGTTAAATGTTTATATGATGTAAATATGTCAGTATTGTACATTTAGTGTCTGTAAAAATGTAAATAAATGTACATTTTGTGGAACCACATTTTACGTCGCGTATATGTATTGTACCTACCCTGTAACTTCGTTGAACAAGAGGGGAACAATCGCCACTTTAATTTACAGCCCGCAGAGGGCACACTTACCCTGTAATTACATGGAACAAGAGTATAATTTCCCAGTAATTTTAAAAAGCTTACGTATAGATACTAGGGGTGGAGCCGAACCCGAATACGGTATTCGGAAAGGCACAAATAGCGTGTTTTTACAAATACTTATTTCGAACAAATACTTTAAAAAAATATTTGTATTCGGGAACAAGAAAAACTTTATATCAAAAAGCTGCGTTTCCTCATGAGACCGCAGTGCACGCCCGCATGAGCGAGTGAGTGAGTGACATTCAGGAGTCGGAGGGGTTGGGGGCAGGGCATATGCTCCCAAAATTTAATCTGCGCGACCTCAAAATATATTTGGAAGCATTTGTGCGAGTGCGAGAAATCGTTGCGGTGCGACTTGTTTTTATTTCTTTACAAAACTTTCGCTAGCCGAACTACTGCCCAGACCGCTGTGAGCTGATACAGTGACAGTTTCGCCGTTTTCTCCAACATTACATAACTAATGAAACTCGATCTGTACATTCTTAACAGATTTTAGATATTAGTCGTCAATCACTCCGTGTCACTGACACTGCTCCGCTGAAACTCGGAACCGGCCGTTTTTTTCTCTCTCTCTTAACCAACCTCTGTTCCGGATTTGCACAAACTACATTGCAATTAGGGGTGTGTGATATGACGATTTTTGATTGTGGACAATTAAAATGTCTCCACAATCTGCTTTTGAAGAAATATACTATATTTTGTGCTACAGCGCACATTCTGGCATACATTCACATCAAATGATAACTCCACTCACGCAGGGGCGTAATTTCCACTGGGGACACACTTTTCAAAATCCCGTTTGTGTCCCACCACTTTTGAATAGTTTTGTTAAATTAATGTCTTGTATTGTGGAATGCACGCTTAGCACCGCCGAGAGTTTCGCGCCATCGTTAAAACGAAACCGAAAGTAAAACGCGCGCGCGCATTCAAAAGCAATTTTAATAGCCCTCGTTTAGAGAGCGACTCCCCAGTTCACCTTAGCATAGCTTCCCGTCACCCATTAACTTAGTTGAAACTCCTCACATGGATTTGGGCAACCAAATAGAAAAGAGTGTGGCTGCTGCTGAGATCTCTTGGTCCTCCACCAGCCAAAAAAAGTGTGTAGAAGTGTAACGCAAAAAAAAAAAAAAAAAAAAAAAAAGGATTTTTACGCCTATTTTGAATTTTACTCGAATGCAAATACAAATACAAATACTTTTCCCCCCTCAACAAATACAAATACAGATACAAATACCGGCTGCTTTGCACACCCCTAATAGATACACCAAACGTACGATTTAATAGAATAGGTACCTGTTAAGTTTTTTTTAAATTAATCCATTATTAATTATTTGTATATCTGTTTGCTACCCCCTTATTACCCAAACGTAACCTATTGTTCCCTTATACTTACACGTCGGTACAATATAAATACGAAACATGTGTGTGTGTGTGTAAGCATCCTTAGTGTCATTTCATTTTCACATAGACCCTAACCAACGCATAGAAGTAATAAAGACCTTAATTGCTGCTTGCAGCTTTATTTATTTATTTTTCAAACCATTTTTTCTCTCTCTCTCTCAAATGCTAAGGTAAGGGAAAAGGAAGAGGCACACCTCTTTTCTCATGTGACATGGTGCATTCTGGGACCACGGGGCATTTGGCAGAAGGTACCACAAGATGTGAATTATAAGCTGGAGAAAGGAGGTGTGAAAGATTATATTGTGGATGCACAGGGTGTAAAATGGACTGTGAATTTCCAAAAGATGGAGGCCACAGCATGTGATTCAGGACAAGTGACCACTCTCAAGCGTCTGGAGAACCTCTTAGGTGAGGGACCGCTTTCACGATAAGCCAAAAATACATGTTTGATACTGTGTCGGATAAAATCTTTGTTCATTTGTCTGCATTTATAATGTAAACTAAAACACCCTAGATATTCAAACAAGACCTTTACTATTTTGCATTTCAGATTTTGCTTTGCCAATCTACTGGGACAACATGAGTGAAAGTGACACCTTAAAGGTGATTGACTTAGATCCGTCATCCACAGAGTACCAGACCGTGAAGGCAGAGTTCAAGAGGACAGTCACAAAAACAGTGCTGAAGGTTTGACACCCAGCTCCATCAACAAAAAACATCCTGAAGGACAAAATACATAAACATGCTAAAAGTTGTATTTTAGTTTAAGAGTTAGTCTACAATAAAGGCAGAAAACTCATTATAGGTTAAATCAAGTGCCAGACTGGACTAACCATTGGTTAGTTGGTTAGTTACTGTACTGCGTTTCAATTTTGTATGGCAGTATAGTCCTAGCAGTTTACTTCTATAAAAAGCAGCAGATGTGAATATGAAGTCCTTAACATATACAGGTGCAGCTAAAAAAAAATTAGAATGTCATGAAAAAGTTTTTTTTTTTTTTATTGTAACTTATTTAAAAAAATGAAACTTTCATATATTCTAGATTCATTACATGTAAAGTAAAACATTTCAAAAGTTTTTTTGTTTTAATTTTGATGATTAGAGTGTACAGGTCATAAAAGTAAAAATCCAGTATCTTAAAATATTGGAATATTTACATTTGAGTTTCATTAAATAACTATCCCTACAGTATAAATTCTGGGTATCTCTTGTTCTGTGAAACCACACTAATGGGGAAGACTGCTGACTTGGCAATGGTCCAGAAGACAATAATTGACCCCCTCCACAAAGAGAGTAAGTCACAGAAGGACATTACTGAATGGGGTGGCTGTTTACAGAGTGCTGTATCAAAGCATATTAAATGCAAAGTTGACTGGAAGGAAGAAATTGGGTAGGCAAAGGTGCACAACAGGGATGACCGCAAGCTTGAGAATACTTGGAAGAGCTTCACAAGGAGTAGGAAGCTGGAGTTAGCGCATCAAGAGTCATCATGCTCAGACGTCTTCAGCAAAAGGGCTACCAAGCCACTTCTGAAACAGAAATAACATCAGAAGCATCTTACCTGGGCTAAGGAGAAAAATAACTGAACTGTTGCTCAGTGGTCCAAAGTCCTTTTTTCAGGTAAAAGTAAATTTTGCATTTCATGTTGAAATCATGGTCTCAGAGTCTAGAAGAAGACTGGAGAGACACAGAATCCAAGCTGCTTGAAGTCCACTCTGAAGTTTCGGAAGTCAGTGATGATTTGGGGTGCCGTGACGTCTGCTGGTCCATTGTGTATCAAGTGAAAAGTCAATGCAGCCATCTACCAGCACTTTATGTTTTCATCTGCTGACAAGCTTTATGGAGATGCTGATTTCCTTTTCCAGCAGGACTTTAGTACCTACCCACAGTGTAAAAACCACTTCCAAGTGGTTCGCTGACCATGATATTACTCTGCTTGTCTGACCAGCCAACATGCCTGACCTGAACCCCACTGAGAATCTGTGGGATATTTTAAAGAGAAAGATGAGGAAAAAGTCAATTCAACAATATACAGCCAATCTGAAGGCTCAGTAGTGCCTCAGCAGTGCCACAGGCTGATCACTTCCATGTCACACTTCTTTGATGCTGTAATATGTGCTAGGAGCAAGTCATTTGCTGTAATATGTGCTGCTGACCAAGTATTGACGGCATAAATGAACATACTTTAAACTTTTCTTTTTTGCAAATCTGTTTTTTTTAATTGATCTTAGGAAATATTCTAATATTTTGAGATACTGAATTTTTGACTTTCATGAGCTGTAAGCTCTAATCATCGAAATTAAAACAACAAAACTTTAGAAATATTTTACTTTACATGTAATGAATCTAGAATATATGACAGTTTCGGTTTTTAAAACAAGTTACAAAAAAAATGAACTTTTTCATGATATTCAAATTTTTTGAGATGCACCTGTATGTACTTGGCTGTTTGTAATTCAATAGATTGAGCGGATCCAGAACATTAATCTTCGGCGGTTATACGAGGTGCGTAAAAAAGAGCTGGAGAACAAAAATGGCCCCATGGGAGCAGCAGAAAAGAAACTTTATCATGGGACATCAGAGGCGTCCTGCTCAGCCATCATGAAGACAAACTTTAATCGCAGTCTTGCTGGGCAAAATGGTAATTACATTTTTTAAAGGTTCATTCATTTAAAAAATAGTCAATCCAAAAATTTTGACAGATATATTACCAAGGCCAGTAAGTGTCATTAGTGGGATTAGTAGTATTTTGACATTGCTGTGAATCCAGCTCCTGTGCTCACACAGACATAAGGTGCATCTGAAATTGCATACTGTCTGAGTACATTTGAATTTGAACTTACTTCAGAACAGTTAAAAATGTACATTCTATATAGTATGAATATGGGTAGTATCAATGCCATTCATAAATCCTCTCAGTTGGTCTCATGGAATGGTAAAGTGTCCATCGACTGTGCACTTCAGCATCTGGGCGGAAGTTGTAGGTCATCCGGGTACTTTTAGCCTACTATTTTTCAAATAGGACATACTACACTTTTGGCATTCTATTGTTTGGATATTACATAGTAGGGAAGTATTTGATTTCGGATGCAGCAATACTTTTGTCATATTCACTACATCCAGTGAAATTAGCAGTTCCTGGTTTTTATTTGAGAATATATAATTTCAAGAAAATGTGTGATTGCACAGACTTGGCAGATTATGTGACTTCCTTTTTAATCATGTTTTTAACTTTTTTAAATGCTATAATAGGATCACAAAACATACTGTAGAAGTTGTTATCTAAAGTATAAAATGTTTGTTTTCTTTTTTCAGATCAAGTTTCAGATCAATATTTTTTTACATTTGATTTTCGATTTATATCCAATTATTTCAGTAAATTCTATGAAAAAAAATTGCATATATGCACATTCATATACTGTACAAACTACTCCAACCTTGCATTGTTCCAAACCTCTTTACTTTTATTTTTGAGTGTGTTTAATTTTTAATTCATATAGTTCATATAGTGACTATATCTGTGAAGGCCCAAAAATGACAAAAAGTAATGTAAAGTTCATATGTCTCAATTATAGTCTTCTGAAGTCATGGAAGAACTGTGGTAGGACCAACTCTAAAGTTAGCTTGTGGTTCACTGATACTCCCCATTGTTTGAGTGAACATTACCTTTGTTTCATTGGATGAACTTCCCCCCTTATAGTTTAATAGCTAATAGTCTATATAGCCAATTGATCATCTTCTGATTGACTGTTTAGTCTGAAGCCTAATCCACTGATACTGATGACTTTTTATATGTTTCTCAGCCACTTACTTTGGTCATGGGACGTACTTCGCTGTGAACGCTAGCTACTCTGCCAATCCAACCTACGCGGTTCCTGCAGAAGACGGGACTCAGGTCATGTTTGTGGCTCGTGTGCTTACAGGTTACCACACTCAGGGTCAGGCAGACATGAAGACGCCCCCTGTTCGTGTGGCACCTGACCACCTCTATGACAGCGTGGTGAATAATATGCATAATCCCTCCATGTTTGTGGTTTTCCACGACTGCCAGGCTTATCCAGACTACCTCATCACATTCAAATGAACTTTAGCAAACACCAAGACTGGCTTGAGATCTAGATGATTTTCAAACAGCTATTAGTTAAATAGTTGATTTTACATTTAAATGTAATCATTTAGGTATATGCCTGAAGTCGAAGAAAATGACACATTCTACAGAGCCACTAAAAAGATGGTGATGGAAAAAATTTGAGATAGGAAGAAAAATATATATTTAAATGATTTTATGATCTCTTAATATCACATAGTTGGGTAATTATTTGTATATATTTTGTGGGCATCAGGGAGCCATGTTTTCAAATCACTGTTAAATGTGCGGTCTCATTTTACTTTCACTTTCAAATTCACGGTCACGCATACTCTGTGTATGCTGATTTTACAATATAGAATAGCCTTAAATATAAAAATGTGATGTTCAGTGTTGGGGGTAACGCATTACAAGTAACGCAAGTTACGAAATATTTTTACTTTTTTCAAGTAACTAGTAAAGTAACGCATTACTTTTAATTTTCTAAGAAAATATCTCAGTTACTTTTTCAAATAAGTAACGCCAGTTACTTTTTTCCCCATTTATTAATTCACAAGTCTCCTGTCAGGAAATTTGATTAAACATGATGTTACTGTATTCTAGACTAAATGTGAACATGCATTAATTCATCTCACTCACAAAAAAATATATTCAGTATTCTTCAAAATGAGTAAAAACAGTGAAATGCAAACTCAGAATATGACGCAACCCTGCAATAATTAAATATGTTAAATAAAACAAATATCCTTTATGTATTTAATCCCATTTTATTAACCAGTGTCTTTGCTGCTGACTTTTGATGATTCAATTCTACCATACTAATAAGCAAAAATTGCTTTAGATAAACTAACATTTGTGCTTCATTTTTTTTATAGCTGAAGAGTGATATTCTCCTGCATAAATGTACTTTTCTTTTAGCTTGAGGTGAATTCATTTCACTTTCAGTATAAAAGGGCTTTTACATTAAAATTCTTTTATATTAAAACAAAGAAGCAAGCCCCGCCCAGATTTAAAAAGTAACGCAAAAGTAACGTAACGCATTACTTTCCATAAAAAGTAATGTAATGTACTTTTTCAAGAAATAATGCAAAATTGTAATGCATTACTTTTAAAAGTAACTTTCTCCAACACTGGTGATGTTCACACAGGCATTGACATTCTGCCTTTTTACTGGTAAAGCACCATTCGTGGTATACGTGGTCAGTGTTTTTGTTGATGTTTTCGTTTTCCTGTCAAACGTTCACATTCATGCAGCTGCTTTTGACCCAGAGACATCGTATTAAACAACTTTAGACATTTCATGACTTCCATAAACAGCCGGAGTAATTGTGTCATCTCTGTTAGAATGTTATGATTGGGCCAGAGCAGATGTCTCTGAACTCATACATCCTTATACCATTCAATTTGTTCTGTACTCACACAGAGAACATTGCCAGTATTTTATTGGTAATGTTAAAACTTCTCATAATGGTAATTTACCAGTGTTTTTGAAAAGGTCCTAATGACGAAGCGCTAATGACACTCAGGATCCGTTGCACACCAAATCCTCTGACATTGTCCAGTCAGTCATCTCTTATTACTATCTTTAGGTGATATGTTTTCATGCTTTATTCCATAACTAACTAGTGCTCCAGGTTATGCAATTTAATGTGTTTTGGACATACTACAAGTTTTCCTTCTCAGTTCTCATGTCCGCGTCAAACTATCATGAAGAAACCATCTGATGTTGTTTTGTATGACATGTAGGATTTTGCGCAATTTTCAGAAGCAGTGCAATTCTTTTAAACATTAACTGGAAGTACTTCAGGGAAACTTATGAACCCACAAAAACTAATCACTTTAATAATGAAAGGAAACATCTGACCCAAAATTAACTTTTACATGGTGTTTGCATATAAATGTGTCTTAGCAGTGTGTGGACACAACCACCCTACAATGATAAAAATCCATTAATTTCTTGTTTTTTAATTCCCAAACCTAAGCATTCTCAATTATCAAGCCCACGACTGCTGACAGACTGTCCCGTGTTAGCATATTTCTACCTGTAGTGCTGTAGTGTCAACAATGTCTCGTAAGCAATGCAGGTGCTTTGTAGTTAGATGTACAATAAAAGTGAAATTAAGAATCTTAATTTTATTCCGACATCAGAGCCACTGAGGACGCAGTGAATTAGTTTTGTTTTTGATGGTAATGCGCCACCAAATACACCTAAATTCGTACTCCAGACTGCTTTCTGAATAAGGGTCAATTCAAGGCAGGCTTTCTAAAATGTTAAAACTCAAGGATGAATCAGTATCCACTGTTCATGATCCAGCTACAACTCCAAAAGAAGTAAGTCTCACACTTTATATATATGGTAGACTGGGAAATTACAGACATTCCCAGGACTGTACAATGCGACACATATTTTGCATGTGCAGTGTTGCAGAGGTTACTTTGAAAATTTAATAAGTTACAGAATACAAGTTACCCTATTTAAAATGTCAAATGTATGGGGTTCTGTGACTCGAACTCATGACCTTTGGGTTACAAGTCTGACTCTATAACCATTAAGCCACCACTGCTTCAAAGACATATTGACATACTGCCTGAAGGTGAAGGATAAAGAAGTTAAAATATCATTAATATAAATGATAGAAGTCATTGGTTGTGAAAGACAATCCGTTTCGTACCCGGAAGCAGCTTTGGATGGATGACGTAGGACGTCGATGTTGCGCACGTCCTGGTGAATCTCGTGAAAACCAATGTTTGTGTACAGGAGCAAAGGAAGCAAAGTTTCCTTAAGGAAAACCAGTCTCCTCTTGGTTTATATTGAAATCCTGTATTTTCCTTGACAAATCCTTGTTTTGAACTTCTAATTCGTGACTGTTGTTTTGTTTCGATCTCTCCACGGCACATTCGCGTTCATCTCTTCTGACGTATTGTGTCATCCGCCTGGAGCTGCTTCCGGGTACGACCAGCCTGTGCAATCTAGATTAGAGTGAGTTACTTTTTTTTATGGATGGATGCACTTTATTGGACTTGTTTTGGACTGACAAGAAGAAACACCCACCCATGCAATGATAAAACCAGGACGATTCCTCTGAAAGAAGGAAGTCATATACACCTAGGATGCCTGGAGGGTGAGTAAATTATGGGCTAATGTTCATTTTTGGGTAAACTTGATAACTAAATGGCGCTTTGGGGCGTGTTAACAAATTGATTGTATTTGATCACAAAATTTCGTCCTCTGGCTCGCAAAGTTTGGAATTACTTTGATCGAAATGATCTTGCTAAATGATCTTACAAAATGTAATTAGCCTAGTTTTGATCAAATGATTCAGTGAAACTGAGTTATCATAAAATCACCACCACAATGAGACTGAGGAAAGACAGCTGTCCATCACTGCATCCACTGCAGGTAGGCTAAGCGCAGCTATACCCAGAATGAAGCTAATCTGATAGCGAAATGATCTTGAGACATATGTTTCCTTTAAGTTTCTTTGAGGGAGAGTGGTTTAAGAACAGAAACATTGCTTTGTACAGTATGTTTGTGTCTCTGAAACGTCTGTGTTGGCACACATTCTTTTTATCGAACTGAGGAGCCAACTTTCACCTGAGCATGTGGATAATATTGTTTTTATCAACAATAACATGATAAACAATATAAACAACATGAACTTAGACTCGAGTATATGTTCGTTCTGTACTGTAATTGGCACGTTCTGCTTTAGTTTTTCTGTTTTGTTTTGAGTATAAACGCCTATATGTATTTAACTAAAAGAAAACTTTCAGATATAACGTGACGTTGTTGTAGAACATTGTTGTGTATAATGCCTAATCATATGCTTGTTCAGGAATGGTGACAAAAAACCTAGACCTACATTTTTTTAGAATTACTCCACAGTGTCAAATTAACTCTGCCTAAACTACTGCAGCATCCCTTTGTCTCTTTTTTTCTTCTTCTGTTTTTCTGTTTTCAATATGTCCAGGCAAACTGTCATATGTTTATCTTCATTATTGTTTGCTGAGAATATTTTTGTATTTAATATGATGCAGTGTTGAGTGATATGCTGAGTAACAGGGACACACTCAGGGATTACAGAGGACAAATAAGAAACACCATGGCAGGTGTACATTTATAATTATTTACATTTCCTACCTTATTTGCAAATGAAATTTATCGCTAATCCATCTTCTATAGTTTCAGGTTTAGCCATTGTTATTTGAATGCTAGAAAACATATAGTTGGTTTTCCAAGTAAAAGTAAAGAAAGTTTCCAAGTAAAAACCTCCAAATATGTTTATACATTGCTACGTTATGATACGTAATATTTGGGTTGGAGAGATGGGAAGGGGTGGGGATTCCCTGGTCTATGTTACGGATCTGGTCGGTGAGCTGCGGACTGCTCACCACCAGATGTCGCTCTCACCTTGCACCTCACTGACTGTTTCACCACACCCTGGACTACATTCCCCATCAGCCATTGCACTTCACCCGCGTCCAATCAGAGACACTATTTATACCCCGATCTTCCTGTCACACATTGCCGAGTATTGAATTGTGTCTCTAGCATTCGTACAAAGCGTTCCCCGTTATCCTGTATCTAGTTTTCTGGTTTGCCTAGTTTTCTTGTTTAGTCTGTCTCGCCGCCTGCCTTTTGTACTCTCGCCTGTCTGACCATTCTCCTGCCTCGCCCTACGGATAACATTCGCCGCTGGACTGACCCTCGCCTGTTTTAAGGATTACTCTTGGTTTGCTGTCTATGTACCTGTCTGCCGTTGTTCGACACTGCCTGCCTTTTGACCATGTCTATGTCTCGTCCTCTGAATAAAAGTATGCACATGGATCCGCTTGCCTCTCGCACCTCTGTAACAGTCTATATGTCTCTACCTCTACTAAATTATTTTTAATTCTCAGTGAATATGAGTAAAATCTCTCACACAGGTGAAGCTACTCCAACATCAGACCATGTAAAATACAAAAAAATAATATTTTTAAAATGAGTAAAACATTGCAACGTTGCAAACAACAACAAAATCAGAAAAGGACTTTAACTGTAAGTGACACAAAAAGCATAAGGAAAACAGAGAACAATAAAATCTTTAGAAAAAATGTTCTGAGGATTTTATTGTTTTCCTTATGTTTGTTATTATTTAACATTATTACGAACTTTTATTTTTTTTTACCACTATTCATTAACGCAGGCATTTTGCCAAATAAGGTATATCTTCAACATACATTATGATAAAAATGTAAGAAGATATGTTTTCAATGGATACAGTTTGTTGTGTGGGTACAAACATTCACTACAATGTCCTTTCACAACAACAATTTATATCATGACGTGTCATTTTTTGTTATTTTATCTTTGTTATTAATAATAAGAACCTAGATGCAAGTAACAAACTAAAGGACAACTACAATAAAACAAGGACACAAATGAAATACAGAGGGCCCTATGAAATCTGTTTTATTTTTTCCTAAATTCTATTTTAATTTTTCTAGATTTTAATGGTTACATTAAAAAAATATATCAAAAACATGTCTAATTAATTGAAATCATGAACTTGCAGAATTTAACAGCAATTTATTAAAAGTTTAACAAAAATGACATGTTTTTAAGGCCCTATGAAATATGTTTTCCATTAATTTTCTGGATTTTACTTTAATCGTTTCATTACATTTTTATTATCAAAAGTCTAACGAATTTCTAAAGGTTAATTAGATTTGATGAATAATTAATTTATTATAGGCTATTTATTTCTTTTCTGTTTTTTCAGAAATACTGTGTTGTGTATTTACAATTTTCTGATAAATACATTTTTCTGGTAAATATTCCTTAAACATTGTTTTAATGATATTTTTATTATTACTAGTAGTACTATCTTTTCATTAAGTAATATATTAATATATTTCTGACCGAAGTTAAACCGAACTTTTATTCTGACGGGTTACTGTGAAGACCTTTAGGGTCTTCATTATATGACGATAGTTTTCCGCAAAAGGAACTGTAAAATCTCAGAGCAGTTCTAGAGATTATGTTCATGTGTTCATGTTCTCATATATTGAGAGCGGCAGAGGCTGAAAACACCGCGGGCGTCACACCTGTAGTAAACAAAACTACGTGTCTGGGCCATGCACCAACACAAAGACGCAGAAATAAGGCTCTTATTAAAATGCATTCTTAAAGTACCGGTGCTTGTAAAATGCGGAATCGTACCGTTTTTAAAAGCAAAGTATCGTGGTACTTAAAGTATCGGTATATTGTGCAACACTATAAGGGTTATAGTAGGGATGTTATGCTTTTGTGCCATTTACCACACCTCACAGCATCAAGAGGAGTGGCCATGGAAGCCACAGCCTGTAATATGAGCTAAAGCAAAGTGAAAGTGTCTCATAGCACCTGTATTCATGTTGAAGCTGAACACAACAATAGATTAAAGATGGAGAACTACTAGCATGCTGTGTTTTTTGAGGCAAAGAATCTCTCAGATGTGGAACTTGGACGTATTCATAAATACTTTCAAATCAAGAGAAAGTCTGGAGGAGGAGACTGTGAGATCAACAAAATATCTGATGACATTTACAAGATAAGTTTTATAAGCAAAAAAGGTAGGCGTGTGTTTTTGTTGTCGTTGTTGTTGTTGTTGTTGTTGCAGTTTATTTTTTGCACCTTGTTAGAATCAGTGAAATGATCTCAAATAAAATTATCAAAACAGCTGTAATAAAAAATGGCATATTTTTATTACAGCTGTTTTGATCATTTTTATTTGAGATAAGAGTGCATTATACTCAAAATACATTTGTATTTAAAGCCCAAGAAAGTGTACTAGACCGAAAGGATCATGTCATCAGTATGCCTGGTAAAGAGGACATCTGTGTTTCATTGAGGTGTGAAATTGTTGCTGAAAGCAGCAAACAACCAAAAGCATCTGCAAATCAGGTAAGTGGCACAGTCTTTAAACAGATATTTAGCTTCCATTTATGTGAGCTGTACCTTGTTTCTGGCTGATACAAGATGGTCAAACCAGTTTTTCCTGCAGCCAAAAAAAGAGACTGTCTGCGTAGTTAAAGTAAACGCCTTGAATATAGTAGTTCTCAGAAATCACCTCCTATGCATAATTAAAACTTGACAATATGGATGCTCTGAGCATGCAGATGTATTTACGAATGTAGCGTGGTAACATGGGAAAAATCTATAGCACTGCGAATCCCAATTCCTTATTAAAAAAAATAGCTTTAATATTTAAGAAAATCTAACCATGCCACCCCTTTTTTAAAGTGTGGGGAAATAACTACCCAGTAAAAATAAGGCACACAGTTACCATGAAGGGCACAGAGGTGTGGATGTTAGTATACAAAATGTTTATTCATTTCACATAAATTAGGTAGGCTAAAACACTCACAAGACAAGAGTATAGCTCAAATGAGCTAAAAATACTGCTCCAGCAAAGATAAAAATAAGCAAGACGTCTAAGGTTTCCCTGTAGCGGGGTAGACTGCAAGGTGATTATTCTTAAGTCTCCATGACGCAACCCATCAAAAGGATTATAAACGCCTCAAAATAAGCCTTAAAAGTTAATAGAGGTACAACAGCATGTTCATGTGTACATTTTCGATGCAGAGTGCAAATGGCTGTGCATTTATTTGTGTTGTTAATTCAGTGGGAGCGAAATGAAACTGCCTGAACCATCTAAACCCAAAGTTGACTCTCTCCCCTCTTCCCCCTCCGCTCCGCAGCACACCACGCCCACTTTTGCAGTATTTTTTTAGAACTGTGGTGAGAACTAACCAGTGCTGAAACAGGGGGGTTTCATGACCCTTTAATTTTATGCTGTGTGATTTCTGAATCCTTGAGACAATAAAAAAAAAAATAACAGACAACTGTATTAATTAAATCATAGCCATACTTTGTACTTACACACATTCTAAATTTCATTCGTAGGACAAAATATAGAACCTTTTCTATGCATTGTTGATAAATGAGGGCCTTCTAACCTCTTAAATTGTGTTAGTTACACTCACGGGAAGCTGTAAAGGTTACCATTGAGTGGCCAAACATAACCATTGGGGATGCCAAGAGAAGGTCTTTCCTCAAAGATATTGGTCACAGGGCTGCTGATAGCAGTTGAATCCACTCAGGCAACCATGTCTGATTCGTCCAGAGTGGGGTCACCTGGAGAACCGAGCATCTGACTTCCCTGATCCGTCTGATGACTTGCAAGTGCAAGTGAGTGCTGGGCCAATTATGGGCCAGAGCAGCTTGCTGCTTTGAAAAATAAACTGGGCAGTGAAAGTTGTCTTCTGAGGTGAAGAGGTCAACCTCTGCCCTCCCGAAGACAGACCAGATCATCTGAACTGAATTGGGGATGTAGTCTCAACAAAGAGCTCTTGGCTACATTGATTTTTAGCCCAAGCTTCTCCAGATGGCTGAGTAACAGCAACCTGTGAGCGAGTGAGTTCCTGTCCCAACCTGGCTAGCCGAAGCCAGTTGAGCAAGCTGAATGACTAGGGGTTGTAGTATATATGCAACAAGAGAGACTGTTGTTTATTATTTCTGACTTCTTACTTGACAATAAACAGGCAAACTAAGATTACATTATCTAGAAACTTGCATTCAAAATCCATTTGGCTCATAATTAAGTGCCTCTTGCATGATGTGTCTATTTGCATTATATTGTTCTTCTGTGGTGTTTTGGTTTTGGAAAATGAGGGATTTATTTGAGATTAAAAAAAACTGAAGGAACACATGATAATTGTTATGAAGAATGATTTGCATTAATGTGTAACTTATGATCTTTACATAAAAGAGCAAAAAAAGTTTTGTTTTTAAAGATTAAAAATTAATTGTGCATTTCAAAGCTTAACAGGGTTTTTTTCCCCCCAAACTCTAAGGAAAAGGCGAATGACCAGACCTTCCTCCTCACTCAAGTCACGTGGTGTATTCTAGGACCACTGGGTGTTTGGCAGAAATTACCAACAGACATTAATTATAAGCTTGAGAAAACAGATGTGAAAGATGGAATTGTGGACGCACAGGGTGTAAAATGGACTGTGAACTTGAGAAAAATGGAGGCCACATCATGTGATTCAGGACAGGTGACCGCTCTCAAACGGCTGGAGAACCTTCCAGGTGAGAAAATGTGACCCATGATTTGTTTGATATCGTGTTGGATAAAATTTTTGCCCAGTTGAAAAATGCTGATCTGCATATATAATATAAAATACTCAAAAGTGCAAGATGGCGCCACACATGGCAGCCACTGTGCTTAGCTCTCTAGTTGTTTTAGTGTTTTTGTTAGTTTTTCCTGTTTTTTGTTTTGCAAACATGGTCAGTTTTTTTTTTATCATAGTTAAAAAACTTCCTTCGCCAGCTAAGAAAGTTCAACCTACCACAGGAGCTGCTAAAACAGTTCTACTCAGCCATCATTGAGTCTGTTCTCTGCACATCAATAACTGTCTGGTTTGGCTCAGCTACAAAATCAGACATCAGAAGATTACAGAGAATAGTTCAGACTGTCAAGAGGATTATTGGTGCTCCCCTGCCCACCCTTTAAGAACTGTATTCATCCAGAGTGAGGAAAAGAGCTCAGAAAATCACTCTGGATCCCTCACATCCAAGTCATCATCTCTTTGAATTTTTACCATCTGGCCGGCGCTACAGAGCCCCAAACACCAGGACAACCAGGCACAAAAAAAGTTTTTTCCCCCAGACAATTCTCCTTATGAACAGTTAAATGTTCCCCCCATTGTGCAATGTAATGTGCAATAACTTTTTATTTATTAGTTACCACCCCCATCCTAGCACATCCCTGCATCTCTGCCTCTTTCTATTCTATTCTATTCTATTCTATTCTATTCTATTCTATTCTATTCTATTCTGTCATCTATAGCACAACTGTACATACCACTTATTTATTTCTCAATTTATTTTCTAATTTTTGTCTATTTATATTTACATATGTGTATTTTATTCTCATCTTATGTTTATTGTCTGTATGTTGTTTCTGTCTCTGTGTACTGGAAGCTAATGACACTAAAACAAATTCCTTGTATGCGCAAGCATACTTGGCAATAAAAGCTCTTTCTGATTCTGATTCTGAAATGAAAACTCATTGATAATAATCAATAATCAAACTAATCACTATTACAGATTTTGCCTTGCCCATCTACTGGGACAACATGAGTCAAAGTGACACCTTACAGGTGATTGACTTAGATCCGTCATCTACAGAGTACCAGACCATGAATGCAGACTTCAAGAAGACTGTCACAAAAACAGTACTCAAGGTTTGACACCTAACACCATCTTAGCGTGCTTTACATGACAAAAAACACTCAGAAGGACATAAAAATCTCTTCTATGCAGAACAAGTTATGGTTGTTTGTGTATAAATTTATTTCAACAGATCCAGCGCATCCAGAACATTAATGTTCGGCAGTTATACGAGGTGCATAAAAAAGAGCTGGAAAACAAAAATGGTCCTGTGGGAGCAGGAGAGAAGATCCTTTATCATGGCACATCAGAGGAGTCCTGCTCAGCCATCATGAAGACAAACTTTAACCGCAGTCTCATTGGCCAAAATGGTAATTGCTATATAGTATCAATAGGCAATATATTGTAGCAATAGCCAAAAATACATTGTATGGGTCAAAATTATCATTTTTTCTTTTATCCTAAAAATGATTAGGATATTAAGTAAAGATCATGTTCCATGAAGATACTTTGTAAATTTTCAACCTTAAATATATCAAAACTTAGATTTTCAAGTTGTATCTCGAAGAAATATTGTCCTATCCTAACTAACCATGCATCAATGGAAAGCTTACTTATTCAGCACTTTGACCCTTATTACCCTTATGACTGGTTTTGTGATCCAGGGTCATATATATACAGTGTGTGTATATATATATATATATATATATATATATAGGTTCATTAATTTAAATATATATAATTTAAATATTTATAGCTCATTAAATAAAGCTCATCAAAAAATGGAAATTCACACCTCCCCGAACTCAGACATCAGGATGACAGCTCCTACAGGTCTGTAAGTGAAGGCATGTCTTAACAGGCAAAAGAAGGCTACTGTCAATAAAAGCATGCAATAACTGTGACTCAAGCTCAAAATTTATATAATAGTTATTGCAATGAATGAACTTCTGATGTTTTAATAATCAAGTATATAGCCAGCAGATTGGCCAGTGTTGTTCTGTTTAGTTTGAAGTCTCTTCGATTTACTGATTCTGGTGACTTTGTATACCTTTCTCAGCCACCATTTACGGTCATGGGACGTATTTTGCTGTGAATGCCAGCTACTCTGCCAATGCTACCTATGCAATTCCTGCAACAGATGGGACTCAGCTCATGTTTGTGGCTCGTGTGCTTACGGGTTATCATGCTCAGGGTCAGGCTGACATGAAGACGCCCCCTGTTCGTGTGGCACCTGACCACCACTATGAAAGTTTGGTGGATAATATGCAGAATCCCTCCATGTATGTGGTTTTCCACGACTGCCAGGCTTATCCAGAATACCTCATCACATTCAAATGAACTTTAGCAAACACCAACCCTGGCTTGTTCCTCGTAAAGTGTTCTGGATGAGCTCTGGATGATTCATGAACAATTATTAGTTATAGTTGCATTTACATTTATATAGAATAATTTAGAGAATATCTTTATTCAGTTTAGGGTAAAAACAGTGAATGAACCATACAAAACAAAGTGGAATTGAATGAATGTGTATGAAAAATCAGTGCAACAGTACAATGTGTTGTGGACTTGTGCAAAGCTGTCAAACCACAAAACAACAGAATTGTTCATAAATTAAATGTCTGTAGACAATATGCCTCACAGCCTTTTGTGAAGTCAGTTTACCATTACTCTAACATTGATTTGTAAAAAATGTATTGCAATTTTATGAAAAGCTAACTAGCTAGTATGCAGTGGACATGAGTGTCCCAATATCCAATATAATTCAGATTTTTACATAATGTAATGCTAACAAATGACATTTTAATATTGTTTTAATTTGAAGAAAATGTATTTTCGTAAACATCTGACATCAGTAAAACAAATATGTTATCAGTTGAATTTGTCAGTAGATCATGGAACTGATTCACATTTTTTTTTTACAAGAACACAAATTGATCTCTTCTAAAAGACATTTAAAAAATCTCTGACATCTTTTTCTGTTATAAAAAATGTTTTGTGCAATGAAAAGTTTCCATAGATGTTAATGGTTCTTAAAACCATTTATTTATTTTGTAGCGTGCGACTGATATTTCGCTTCAGGTTAACTGATTCATTACTTTAGAATTTTAGAAATGTCTTTGGAATGTGTAACATTCCAAACTTTTCTTTTCTGTTCACATATTTCCTTTCATGACAGATCTATTTGATGTTGTGGTGGATTAGATGTAAGAAGGCTTTTGCTTAACTTTGACAGTTGTGTTAATCAGTTGTTTCCCCTTCTTCAACCACTGTGAGGCGAAAGTATATATGTGGCACTGTAACTTCCTTTTCAGTTTGGCCAAGCTTGCAACCAACCCACCACCCATGTTCTGTGTGCTTGCTGTTTGTTGTATTTTTCTCTCCATTTCAGATCGCTGTGTCATGATAAACTTTCCAAGCAGACCTTAAACATCACCCAAGTGACTGTCTGCCTTAACTGCATCTTCTTTCTTTTTATAGTTTTTAATTAATTACCAAGCATCTCATTTTAGCATAGTTGATTTGCCACTCAATCTTTGTCCTGTCATTGCCTTTTTTTTTTCTTTTTTTTTTTTTTTTTTTTTATGTTGAATAACGTTATTGTGCAAATTTATGTTTCCGTGCCACTTACCTAAATCTTACAGCATCAAGAGGAAGCTGGAGGAGTGGCCATGGAAACCACAGCCTGTAATATGAGCTGAAGCAAAAGTGAAAGTATCTCAGAGCACCTATATTTATCTCAAAGCTCAAAACAACAGCAGATTAAAGATGGAGAACTACCAGTACGATGTGTTTTTTGAGGCAAAGAGTCTGTCAGATGAGGAACTTAGACAAATACAACTATACTTTAAAATTAAGAGAAGGTCTGGAGGAGGAGACTGTGAGATCTACAAAGTTGGTAACAACACCTACAAGATAAGTTTTATGAACAAAAATGGTAAGCATGTTATTGCAGTTTGGTGTTTATAGAATCCATGCCATTCTTTTATCTCACTTATGCTTGTCAAAACAATTGTAATAATAAAAATATTCCATTTATAATTATGACAGTTCATTATTCTCATCAAAATGCATTTGTGTTCAAAGCCCAGGAAAGAGTACTACAACGAAGGGATCACGTCATCAAAACAGGAGGACAAGAGGAAATCCATGTTTCATTAACACATGAAAATGTTGTTGAAAGCAGCAAACAACCTACAGCATCTGCAAATCAGGTAAGTGGCACAGTCATTAAACAAACAGAGATTTAGCATGGATATATATATAACAGCTGTACCTTGTTTCTTGTTCATACACGATAGTCAAACCAGTTTTTCCAGAAGCCAAGAGGGAGACCAACTCTCTACATAGTTAAAATAAATACCTTGGTTCTCAGAAATCAGCTGCTGTGCATAGTCAGGGTTTTGAAGGACTGGGTCACGTGATTTGTAATTTTGAGAAAAAATAACATTTTATGTGATCTTGTCGATATGCTAGTTACGCTGGATGTGCTGGTTTTGGCCTGTCATTGACAGCTGACTCTCAAAGATTTTTATATTCTTTATATTCTGTGATGTCTCGTTCACAGAAGTGATAGAAATGGGGTGGTGATAAATTTCCCCCTTAAATTGATTTTCTAGGGCATTTTCACATTTATAAGGGGTTTTTTTCCTAACCTTATTATTATGATAGTCATCATTTATGTCAAATTCTTACATTTAATAAATTTCATTTAGAATAAGACACTATAGGGCTGTTACCACATGACACCAGCAGGAACAAAATTCATTTTTTGCACTGCAGAAGTGGAACAGAAATGGACAAAAGAGGTGGCATGTATGCATTTACACTGCAACTACAGGTGCATAAATAATGCTATTATAATGCTAATGTGTTTAATGTTTTAAAAATAAAATGATAAATTTATAAATATGAAACAATACAGTAACACTTTCTATGAAGCCCGTATTTATAATACATTATAAGGGTGTTCTTAAGGTATTATAATGAATGCATAATGCATTATAAAAAACCTTATAGTATGTTGTATCATCTCATGAGTATTCATAAGAACAGTTTTAATGTATTATAATTTTTACTTATTTGTGGTTATAGCTTTTAAGAGTATGATTACCTCCTCATAGTTATAACGAATTATAAGTCTCATATCTTGCCACGTTACGCATGTCACTTTACTTAAAGCATACAAAGACCACTTATAAGTAATAATAATAATAATAATAATATTTCTCAAAGAGCCATAAGATCAGGTATCAGATCAGATGAATGTGTAATATGGCACATTTGTATTATCAGTTTGATTATTTTGATGGTACTGCATATCAGCTAGCAGTTATTATTAGTAGTAGTATGCTAAATATATGCTAACACTGTATTTTGATGGTTCCCAAAAAGACAAACTGATTATAAGTAACTTTGCAAGTACGTGAACCTGCTACCTAACCTAACCTTAACCTAAGTTTACTAATAGTCTAAGGAGTGTTAGTTGACATGTAGTTGGAAAATTGCTGATTGTCAATAGACTAGGGGGACCAAATAAAACGTAAATATAATGTAAAAAATAAATGTAATATGATATAGTCCAATATAAATTAAGTAGAATTTTATATGCTGTCCATAGTGTGTTATAAATAATCACAATCTTAAAAGTTATAACCTCAAATACTCAAGTATTATGATGTATTATAATTGTTGTTATGATTATTCATGAGATGATATAACATATTATAAGGTTTTTTATAATGCATTATGCATTCATTATAATGCCTTAGAAATACTATTATAATGTATTATAAATAGGGGCTTCATAGAAATTCATTGTTACCAACAATACTTTAAAAAATGAAACCAAATCCACCAGTAGGTGGCAGCAAGTAACAGTCTTAATGAGTGAGTCATGCATTTAGCTGATTCATTGAAAGACTGATTCAATTAGGCTATGTTCACACTTGGCATCTTTTTTCAAACTGCCAACTGACTTTTTTTTTTTTTTCAAAAAAGTCCTGAGCGCTTTTTTAAATGCCACCGCTGGCATCTTTTTCTGCAGCTCAGAGCGTCTTTTCAAGTTGAAAAAAGTTCAACTTTTCTGTAAGAAACGCCCTACGTCAAGCGCCTTTTTGACAGCTGACCAATGACAAGCGAGTAGCCAGAACTGACGTTTCCAAAACAACAAGAAAAAATGGAGACGGTGCCGATTGATAGACTTTTATTTTATTGTTGTGAACCAACATTCTCCTCCCCGTTAACTTCAAAAAACGCCCACAAGGCTATCAGAGCGCCGGCCTTTGAAGTTAACACAAACGCCGTTGCGCTTCAGGCGTCCCTTTTTCCAGTCTCGGCTTGCAGATCCTTCCCGATCCCATCCCCCTTCCTCTGTCTCTCTCTCCCACTTCGCTTCCTGTCTAAATACTGCCCTATCAAGTAAAGGGCAAAAATGCTAAAAAATAAAAAATAAAACACCAGCACAAGAGCGAGCTTCCTCTTTTCTCAAGATTCATACGATTGCAGCTGTTGTTATAGCAACAAAAGACGCTCTCGGTTGCAACGCTGCCAGATTTTTTTTTTTTACTAACAAAGTGCTGTTGTCAACTTTTTGTTGTCAAAAAAGACCAAGTGAGAACATAGCCTTAGGGAACGAAGCAAGCGATTGTCTTTATAAATGGGGTCATTGAATCATTGACTCACGTGAGTCATTCAAAAACGTAGATTCATTCAGTAACGAATCACAGCTGTGTGTTGCTTGGAGATGCGTTTGTTCTCTGGCTTTGTTTGTTTCTGATCAAAAACAGACAATGCTGTGTCTAATTGCTAAATGCTGTGTGAACCTCTTAAGACGGGCTGGGAATATTGTTTCTAATCCTAGTCGTGTATTGCATTATGAATTTGTGCGTTTACCATCTAATCGTCGATTTAAAGTCCCAAGATTTAATCGAGTGAAATTAAAACATTTCTTTGTACATCAGGCTGTCCTAGAGCTGAACAAGGTCCATGTGAAATGAAAAAAGCAGGATTTTTTATTTATTTATTTGTTGTGTTTATGTATGTGAATTGTGTTTGTAAAGAATGTGTAGAGTGTAAACATACTGTCATGCACTTAAATAGTTTGACAAGAAAAGTTCTATCTATCTAATCAATATCATATTTGCAATTGACCATTTGACCAGTGTCAGAGATTGTGTCTCCGTCAGCACTGTCATTACATTTTACATTTGTTGATCCAGTATATTTGTTTTTATATAGCAAACTAATTTCCTGTTTGTTACATTTTCATTTTGTTATTGAGCTGCCCAATGCTGGTAAAGCAGTTAAAAACTGGACTAGACCAGGACATAATAAAGGGTCCCAATTGTTAAGCCCTGAAAATTTTCTTTTGTCTTGCATTGTCATTATAAACCGTTTTGTGTGATCAATTACATTTGTCTTTTATGATTTATTTTTATTTTTAGAAATGTGCAAGTGCTAAAAGTGTGGAAAAGGTTTTTAAACTGGATCATTATCTACTACGCTTCCTCAGTGAATGTAAAAAGGCATATTCAGACTTAGAGAAACAACTCTCTGCTATCTCTAGCACCTTCGAGATAAAAATTGAGTCTGAAGAGTTGGTAGTGGTGAGGGACCCAGTAGATGAAGACATTTTTCCCCTGAAGAAATGGGAATTTGCGGTGAACCAAGTGTTTGAGACTCTAAACTCACGCTATACCATCCACTTTGAGGTTGAAAAAGACAAATCTGCAATTCTGGAAGAAAATTCTTTCCTTGAAAGTGACCACTTAAAAATCTTTTATGAGGAACTGACATATTTAGCTGTGGTGGTTGGAGAACAAAAACAAGTGGAGAAGATTTTAAAATTTGTAAGCGGCTTGCAGGACAAACAACAGATTCAACAAGAGTGTTGCGTATCTGAGAAGCAATTTGACCTCATCAAAGTGCAGTTTGAGACATACGTAAAGTCTAATTTACCTGCTCTTAAGATCACACAGGAACGTGCAGGTGTTCTTCTTCTGAAGGGCCCTGAGAAAGAGGTCCATGCAGGTGAAATGGAGCTTTTAAAATTAGCACAAGGAATCAAAGAGAAGAGGATCCCATCACATCATGCTCTAAAGACCTTTTTGGAATCAAGTGGCAGTATACAGCACTTCCAAAACCGATTTCAGCAGAGACTCTGTAGCCCGGTTATGCTTGAGACTTCAGGTTCAGATCTTCTTCTCTTGAGTCTGTCTGATGGAGCTCTAGAGGAGGCGGCCACTGCCATGGAGAGAGACGTGTGTTTCGAGATTGTGCACCTGGAAAACACTCAGAAATCATCTGCGTTTACTAAACTGAAAGACGATTTGAGTGAAGCCGTCAAGCAGGCCAATCGTGAATGTGTTAAAGTGGAGCTTAAATACCAGGATGAATCAAGTTCTGATGCCAAAGTGCAACTGGTGGGCTACACTACTGAAGTTAATACGCTGAAGAACATTGTGCTGCAATACAAAAGAAACCATCAGAACCATCATGCCACCCTGCTTCTTCCCAGGCCAGAAATGGCAGAGCACTTCTCTGAGATCTTATCAGTGGCCAGTGTGAACAAGGGCAGTGTGGAAATGAGGCCAACATGTTTGCCTTCCCCATGCGTCCACCTCACAGGACCTCGCTGTGAAGTTGAGGGTTTGAAGGACAGCCTTGAGTCATGCCTTCAGAGGCTTGTTACTAAACGTTGTGAGGTGCAAGGACCTGGAGTTCAACAATTTTTTCAAGGTGAAGGCACAAGGACCTTGCAGTTACTAAAGAATTTAAATGTTGGAATACTGCCTATTCATGATAAGCAGAGAAGAGATAAAATGCCCAAGTACACAAGCAGTATCAGTCTCCAGAGCTTACCATTTACTGCATCTGCATCTGCATCTTCTCAAGACTCTCTGGACTTTGACAAAGAGATACACATTAAAGTTGTGGTTGGAAGTCTTGAACAACAGCAGGTAAGTCCAAATAATATTTGTTTCAAATTACTTAGTATTTATATGTTATACCTCTCGAACAGCACTATTGAGTGACTGATTTATATAATTAATACAGGCAGAAGTGTTTGTTGCTCCGATGATCCAAACAAACATGACCTCAACCCTGATTGGATCATCCCTGTTGAATAAAGGAGGACAGCAGCTTCAAAATAACTTCAACAATGCCAAGGGAAATCACACTCTTAAGCCTGGAGAAGTGCTGGAGGTGAATGCAACACCAGCGTTGGGATGCTCCAAGGTTTTCTTCATAGAATGTGCGCCAAAAGGAAATAAGCTCATCAGCGAAAAAGTATGACATTAAGAAAGGGTTGAGAATGTGCTTTGATAAGATTTAATGGATGGGATTTAAAAAGAAATATTTAGTAGTTTTGCCATCTGTAATTTGTAATCTGTATTTATTTTGATGTTGATTTTGTCTTAGGCGCTTCGCTCTGGACTTGGCCGAGTTTTTGAGCTATGTGAGCAAAACTCTTGGGGTTCGGTTGCATTGCCAATAATTGGACCCGGCATAGTGCTGGCAATACCGGTCAAAGATGCCGTTAATATTCTTACTCATGAGATCTGTGAATTTTTATCTGGAGCCACTGGTCACTTACACACCATTTGTATCGCAGTAATGCCTAATTACATTCATTCTGAGGAGGTAAGTTGTCTATATAACATATACACTCGATGCTATGAAGTTTATTGGAGTGATGCTTATTCCTAACCATAATTTGGAAATAATTTTCAGATGTTCCAGACAGTCTGTGGGAATCTGAGTGCAAAAATGGTGGACAGTACAGGGCAAGGCAAGAGATTTAAGACTGATGTATTATATTTAAGGGCCAAGCACAGAAGCTGCATAGGCACCTATTATATTTGTTGGTTTTCTTCTTCTTCCACTCATGCAGTCCATAGAACCGTATGGTAAAAAGTTATGAAATTTGGCACACAGATATAGGATAGATTTAAAGGGGTCATTGGATGCAAACTTCACTTTTACATGTTGTTTGAACATTAAAGGGGTCATCGGATGCCCATTTTCCACAAGTTGATATGATTCTTTAGGGTCTTCCATTCACAAATAAATGTAATCTACTGCATCTTCAGCAGCTCAGATGTCAGGAGTAAATGACGACCACTATGTTCATTATTACATCCAGCAACACAACACCTCAGTCGCTCAATCGGAGGTATTCTTGTCTAACTTACATCCCTGCTTCGGCATCAAAACAAGGAAAGTTACTGGACTGTGACAGGTGGTCTGAGGTAAGAGCTCATGTCAATCAACTATCGTGGGAGCGGCCTCTGTCGGTGTGACGGCTCGATTTGAACAAGGGGATTTTATTTTTTACAGATTAGTTAAAAACCACTGCATGGATTTTTGTCATTATAGGGTAGATTTGTACATACACTGCCAACACACATTAATGTTCAAACAACATGAAAAATGAACTTAGCATCCGATGACCCCTTTAATATGTTTTGGAAGTGTATGTACACATCTACCCTATAATGATAAACATCCATACAGTGGTTTTTAATTAACCTATAAAAATAATATCCCCTTTTTCAAATTGAGCCATTTTCAGATGCCTGTCAGTGTGACGTCACACCGTCAGAGGCTGCTCTCATGATAGTTGATTGACATGAGCGTCTTACCTCAGACCTGCCTTAAATCAGCTGTAACAGTCCGACCTCCATTGTTAGGATGCTGGAGCAGGGATGAAAGTTAGACAAGAATATCTCAGATTGAGCGATTGAGGTGTTGTGTTGCTGGATGTAATAATGAACATAGTGGTCGTCACTTACTCCTGACATCTGAGCTGCTGAAGATGTAGTGGGTTACGTTTGTTTGTGAAGGGAATGCGCCTCCCGATCTACATAAATGCATCTATGTTCATGCAAATCATTTGTGATCCAGCTTCACTTACAGCAGAAGTGAGTATGAGGTTTTTTTTTTATATAAATCTCTGCTATCACCTTTTCTAATAATGTGCTAGTTAGCAAGTTTTGTGGCTAGACGCGCTAAATGTGGCTAAAGTAAACAATCTCTCAGAGCAGCTCCTCAGTCCACAGAGAGAAGAGAGGGGCAGGGCCAGCAGAGCTCATTTGCATTTAAAGGAGCAATCCATCAGAATTGGTTGATTTTTGCAAAGCTGATTTTGACAAGGTAAAAATTGTGTTTTACCATTGAGAAATTTTAATCAAAGTATATTATAGCCCTTAATTAAGACCCTAAGGAATAATATCAGCTTGTGGAAAATGGGCATCCGATGACCCTTTAACTTTACCCATAACAAGTTTGGAGTTTTTAACTCAAATGCTCTAGCACTACAACAGCTCAAATTTGCACTCATGTGAATTTAGGAAGTAGAAACCAATCGTTGTATAACATCAAAGTACCACAACAGCTGTTTGAAAGGATAAGGAGCTGTCAGCTCTGCTCTCTATAGCTCTCACGGTACTTAGATGTCATACAACATCAGTCTGCACAGTGCAAAACCTGGCTACTTTAGGCAAGAAATTGAAGAACATGGCCAGAATGTCCCCCCGAAAAATGGCACATATAGTCACCCTACTGTACAATAAGGTTCATTACTTAACAATAGTTAACAACATTAGTTAACATGAACTAAGAATTAACAATACTTCTACAGCATTTATTAATCTTAGTTCATTTTAATTTCAGCTTGTACTAATGCATTATTAAAAGCTGTATTTGTTAACCTTAATTACTGCACTATGAACTAACATGAACAAACAATGAACAACTGCATTTTTATTAATGAACATTAACAAAGATTAATAAATAGTGTCAGAAATGCATTGTTCGTTGTTCTTTCATATTAGTTTTGAATTTTTCATTATCCAAAGAAACTTTTTCAACCTCATCCTAGATGGTTTGTCTGATTTTCACTAAAATTGGCAAAGATCATCTTCAGACCACGCTGGCAAAAAGTTATGGAATACAAGTTGATTAGTCAAACTGTTCTTGAATAATGAACAAACTAATTCAACAAAAAGCACAGCAAAATGGATGTGAGGGTATATCTCTGCAATGCTTTAGCAAATTCAAACCAAACTAGGTGTGTGTTATAATAACCTTGACCTGAGGGTACCTGCACTATTTCGGCACAGTGCCACCTACTGGTCAAGAGATATGAAAAATACATGTTTGCTTATAACTTCTGAACTGTTTGGCCAAAAATCACTAGTATCTAGGGCTGCACGATTCTTGCTAAAATGTGGATCACGATTTTTCTCCATGGGAATTGAGATCACGATTGTCTTACATGATTCTCATTTTTTCAACCAAAATTTATTGCACCCAAGTGCAAAAAAAAAACAAAAAAAAAAAAAAAAAAAAAAACAAAACACACACACTCACACACACAGGACATTTAGTATAATAAAGTGTTGGAATAACAAAAGTAGTCTCTTTTCTTTATTTTAGACCCCTTAAAGTGAATAAAAGTAATTTAAACGTTTTTGAACATACGAGAACATTAACAAATATTAAATAAGTCAATAATAAAATAACCAATAATAATAAATAAACCAATAATAAAATAAAGCAGACCATAGGTTTGTATTGTTTCAAATCAAGAAACAGGTTTGGGTTGTCTGATAATGATAATAATGATGATAATAATAATAATATCACTTTTTTTGACTTTTAGAAATACACATTTGATTTTAGCGTGAGGACGCAGAGGTAATTTTTTGTACATTATCAATTAGTAACATCTGTAAAAACTGTAGCAACCTCAGTTTTTTATGGTTAAATTTATTGTTATTATTTTAAATTAAGCATTGGTCTCCCATAGTAGTAAGCATACATTTTAAATCATGATAAACAGTTAAAACCCACACATAATGGTACCTCAATACCGTGGTAAAAATATAACTACATGGTTTTATAGGTAGCCTATTTGTATGAAAAACGGTAGTCTAAAAACATTCAGTATAAATGCACACATGCTATAGCTTAATCACAAATACATACATACTAGAATTATATACCATTATATACCACAAGTGTTTCACACTGGATCTCAAAGCGCTGTTTAGTGCTCGCGTGACGGAGCCGTTCACATATCGCGTCTTTTGCGCGCTCAAGTTGGTTATTTCAAATGTAGGTGAGCGGCAGCTGCGCTCATAATTTCCAGGCGCGTCCGCGCCACATCGAGATAATAAATGCATCTTCTCTGGTGGTGCCGCCTTGTTACACCTCACGTGAGTGGCAGCGGAACGTGGCCAATGAGGGAGAGGAGAGACGTGATCCAGATTTATGATTGATTGCTGAATGAATAGTGTTTTGTTATTGTGTGAGTGTGATTAATAACGCGTGAATGCAGCATGATCTGAATGCAGGGAAATTCATGGAAGTGAATCGCCGTCAAATAAGATCGCATTTATGTATGAATCGAGATCGTGATTTTTTTTCGATTAATCGTGCAGCTAGTATGTCTACACTCTTAACCCTCTGGGGTTCTTCGTTTTCCAGTCACACTCAGGACCTTCACGGTCAAAAGTGACCGGACCCCTGAAATCATTATTTTTTTTTTTTTTTTCAGTAAAATCAATCAAATGTATTTTTGTTCAATAATATTTTTTCTTTTTTTCTGTGGTGTTTTGAGAGAATTTTATGATAATAATTAATATTTATGCAATAATTATGATCTATTTTTTTCCCTTTGAAAATAATAGAACATTTATATATATATATCATTTTTATTATTTTTTAATTAATTCTGTATTTCAGTTTAAAGTAGAGACCTGGCCTATAGAAAACAATTTTTTGAAGTCAGATTGGTGCTATCTGGTGGTGTAGTGAGCATAATTATCAAGCAATATCATATTTTAACCACTAGATGAATGTACTGCTCTCTGTAGAAGGGCTTGTGAATTAGGGGCCAAGCACCAGAGGTGCGGTGGCACCTATTGTATCCGTTGGCGTTATTATTATTCCGCTTCTTCTTCTTCTTCTTCTTCTTCTTCCTCTTCCGCCGCAAGTCTATGGCAGCCCATAGAACCGCTTGCGGGAAAGTTGTATAATTTTGCACACTGATAGAGGACAGTCCCAACATTAACCATAGCAAGTTTGGAGTCTCTAACTCAAACTCTCTAGCGCCACCACTTGTCCAAACTTTCAAAAGATTTATGCTAATAACGTTTGAACCGTAAGTCACACAACAAAAATTCAAATTTTTCCTCTGATTCCTTGGCTTATGCCGAGTTGAATGGACACCAAAATTCAAAAATCGTAAGGTTTAGTTTTTTCGCTATTCTCAATTGTTCGTAAAACCTACTTTTTCGAACTCGTCCTAGGCCGTTGCACCGATTGTCACAAAAATTGATCCAGATCATCTTCAGACCACGCTGGCAAAAAGTTATGGAATTCAAGTCGATTCGTCCAGCCGTTCACGAATAACACGCGAAAGAATTCTACGAAAAGCTAGCAAAAATCAATGTGAGGCTATATCTCCGTAACAGTTTGGCATATTGACACCAAACTTGGTGTGTGTTATAACAAGCATGACCTGAGCCTACCTGCAGTGTTTCGGTGCAGTGCCCCCCTAGTGGTCAGAAGATACGAAAAATGGCTATTTTTCTTTATAACGTCTGAATGATTTGTCCAAAAATCACAAAACTGGTCTCTTTAGATTCGGTGTGTCATACCGAGTCGAACCATATCCAATTTTCCCATGTCAGCCATTTTGGGTGTCGGCCATTTTGAATTTAGCTTTAAAATGCTGTATCTTGAGAACCGATTAGCGTATCGTTTCGACATTAATTACAAAAATGTTCGGTACCATGCCCTGAATGTACATAAAAATTTTGGGGCCAGCGCCACCTTGTGGTCAAAAGTTATAACGAAATTTCAAAAATTGCTAATAACTTTTGCGTACATTAGCCTATTGAAATGAAACTGATTTTGATAGATTCCTTCGGTCGTGCTGAGAACACCGATACCAATTTTGCCAATTTTGGCTGAACTTCCTGTCCGCCATTTTGATTCATGTTGAAAACCTACTTTTTCGAACTCCTCCTAGACCGTTAGTCCAATTTTCACCAAATTTGACTCAGATCATCTTCAGACCATGCTGACAAAAAGTTATGGATTTTGTGTCGATACACGAAACCGTTTTCGTTTAGCGCATCAACGAATTTACTGGAAAGATGCCAAATTGCATCCGAGTCTGTATCTCTGCAAAGCTTTGACATATTGACACCAAATTTTATATGTGCTATTGTCACCACACTCTGACCAAGCCACATCAATTTGGTAACAGTGCCACCTATGGGTCAGAAGTAATACGCCATTCACTAAACATTAATAATGAAATTTACAAAAATGCTAATAACTTCTGTTTACATTAGCCTATTGGAATGAAACTGACGCCAATAGATTCCTTGGGTCAAGTCGAGAACATTGATACCCATTATGCCGAAATTGGCCAAACTTCCTGTCCGCCATTTTGATTAATGTACAAAACCTACTTTTTCGAACTCCTCCCAGACTGTTAGTCCGATCTTCACCAAATTTGACTCAGATCATCTTCAGACTATGCTGGCAAAAAGTTATGAATTTCGTGTCGATATACAAAACCGTTTTCATTTAGCGCATCAACAAATTTGCTGGAAAGATGCCAAACTACATCTGAGGCTGTATCTCTGCAAAGCTTCGACATAATGACGGCAAACTTTGTGTGTGTCATTGTCATTTCACACAGAACACGTCACATCAATTTGAAAACAGCACCACCTGTTGGTCAAAAGTGATAAGCCATTAAATTTTATTACGATTGGTTGTATTTATGATTTTTCAGCCATTTCAACTGATATTATCCTAAAATGGCTTAAGTTACTCACTGTTGTAGTCGGTCTGCTGCTCCTTGCCGTGCTTAACTCCTCATTCTGCCTCTTTTGTGCTTGGCCCCGCAATTGCTGCTTGCAGCTATATTTCTAGTTGTTTTTGCACATATTTGCCTTTGCCTTTTCAGGTTGTGGATTTTAATATATCATATGAGATTATCAAAGACTATTTTTTTTTTTTATTTGCCAAGTTTTTTTGTTTGTTTGATTGGTTTAACTGGTAATTTGAAGTGCCAGTTTTACTTTATAATACAGTCAAACCTGAACATTGCATTAGAAAGAGAACCAATGGAAAGCATTTTGTTACCCATTGTTTTAATTCTAACTTAATAAAAATGCAATTCTTTCAGTCATAACAATTTTTTTATTTTGAACATTTCATTAAAATTATTTTTTGTAAAATTCAATGAACAATAACTCTTCTGTTACAGTCTCATATTTCCCTGTGTGTGTGTGTGTGTGTGTGTGTGTGTGTGTGTGTGTGTGTGTGCGTGTCTATTTTGCAACCTTGATGGCTTACAGTCTCATGCTTTCATTGCTGTGCACTTTATTTCTTACATTGATTGCTTCTATTTCACACATTTCCCAAAATTAGCTTTTGAAATGACACACGTTCATTTGTGTGTGTGTGTGTGTGTTTTTGTGTATAAGTGTGTGTGTGTGTGAGTGTATTGTAGTGTTTTGCACTACTGATGTTTTAGAGAGTCACCCCTTCACTGTTGTGTGCTTTTTTTCTGGATTGTGGCTGATTTGTAGATTGTATGCACAAAAAAACTCTGTATTTTCATATTTTTGCCAATTTCCCATTCATTTCCTGTGGCCGGTCATTTTGACCCGAAGGCCCTGAGTGTGACTATTTTTTTTACGACCACTTAGACTTTTCAAATCCTGTCCCCAATTTTTTTGTGTGTTCATATACCAAGTACCATAAAAGTCACTAAGTTTCGTACCATTCCGATGAAGCTACGATTTTTAATTTTTTTTTATTTAAAAAATTCCGGTCAGAAGTGACCGAAGAACCCCAGAGGGTTAAAAATAAAGGTGCTTCACGATGCCATAGAAGAACCTTTTTTGTCTAAATGGTTCCATAAAGACCTTTTACTATCTAGAACCTTTCTGTTTCACAATAGATTCTTTGTGGTGAAAGAAGGTTCTTCAGATTATAAAAAGGTAAGAAAGAGATGGTTCTTTAAAGAACCTTTGGCTTAATGGTTCTTTGTGGAACCAAAAAATGGTTCTTCTATGGCATCGCTGCGAAGAACCTTTTAAGGCACCTTTATTTTTTAAGAGTGTTAATCAAGACTAGTATCTGTAGATTTGGTGCGACATACCTTGTCAAACATTATCCAACTTTCCCATTCAGCGTCGACCATCTTGAATTTTGTATTAAAATGGCATACTTTATGAACACATCAGTGTATCATCACAAAACTTGGTATGTGTCATAGGCACTATGCCCTGAACTTACAAAAAAAGATTTGGAAAAGTGCCACCTTGTGGTCAAAAATTATAATTAAATTACAAAAAATGGTAATAGCTTTTGATTACTTTTGCCTGTTGTCATGAGAGTCGTCTTCCCTGGATCATGCAGAGAATATTGATGATAATTTTGTCACAAATGGCGAAACTTCCTGTCTGCCTTTTTTATTTATTTATTCATTTATTTGAAAACCTACGTTTTCAAAACTTCTCCTAGACCGCTGGTCCAGTTTTCACCAAGTTTGACACATTTTCAGAACATGCTTTGACATATTGGCACAAAACTTAAAGTGTGTCATTTTCACCTCACCACATCAGTTTGGTAACAGCGCCACCTATTGGTCCACCTAAATACATTTGTTAAGACAGAGACAGTATTTTTTTATTTTATTTTAATTTTTTTTTTCAACAAGACTACAATGGATGTTCCCAGAAGAGCTCTTTCCAGTAGTTTATTATTATTATTATTATTATTATTATTATTATTTGAAGATTTTGCTGTTCATCACACACCATACAATGGCAGTGCTTTTATAATTAGTATACCGATTATTAAAGAAGTGCAGTCTTTTCAGTGAGTCATTGAATCATTCATTCAACTTGTTTTTTTTCTTTTAAATAATTCATTGAATATTTAATACAATTTATAAATAGACTGCTGCAATCAGAACCTCTAGTAAATGTATGATGCATGAAGCTGTACGATAAAATTAGTGGAATAAAATAAAACATCAAAATCAGATTCAGAGTAAGTTTTAATAGCCCAGAGAGCTCATGTACACAAGGTTTTTGTTGTTGCATTGGGAAATCCCACACTTAACCAAAGTTTCTTATATCTGTACATGTATTTCACTGTCACCACAGCTCTGTTTCAGTCACTGACCTCTGACCTTGATGAGATCATCATGATAGTAAATGGGATTGAAGTCCATCTAGTGTTTGGAGACATCACTAATGAGACTACTGATGCTATCGTGAACACCACTGACTTCAAGGACTTCCAGACAGCTGGTATTTGCACAGATTTCATAATATAATAGCCAAAACATTTCTGATGCACTTTTTAGACCAAATTCGAGTGTTGTTTTTTTATTCATCACAGGAGTGTGTAAGGACATCCTTACTAAGGCAGGCCCTCAAATCCAGGCTCAACTAACAGGGGGTAAGAAAAATAAACTACAGCCTCTTTATTCTAGTTGTATTTTAAGCATCACTGCAATTTAATTTTAAAATTATCTTGTTATTTTATTACATATATGAAAAGACTTTTGTCAGGTATGTTTGAATGCACTAAAAATACCTCTTCAATCATCAAAAGTATTTTTAGCACAAGGTTTTATAGGACTGATAGATTCATCTATCAATTTTAACTTGGAACTTGGACTTAACTTGGACTCTGGAAGCCATTTTTTCTGAAAATGGTCTAACATAACTAAAACAGAATTACAGGCCTGTTGTGGTCATTAACCAGTTCTTCACTGTTATTATCTGTTGCAGTAATACTGTTGTGAAGTAATGTAATGCACATGCTTCATGGTTGTACTGTATTTTGTCGAAGCGCTGTTTGTATGTCTTTTTTTTTTTTTACATAACAATGCCTTCGTTGGAAATAGCGTGATTTCAAAAAGGCTCAAGATACTACATCCACTTAATTTAACCTGTTTGCAAAAATAGTTAGAAATGCAAAAATGGCAACCTTCTTTAGGCATTTAAAATAGATAAAATAAAAAATAAATAAATAAAAGATTTGGGGTGCTGTGACATCTGCTGGTGTTGGTCCATTGTGTTTTATCAAGTGCAGTGCAGTCAATGCAGCCATCTACCAGGAGATTTTGGAGCACTTTATGTTTCCATCTGCTCACAAGCTTTATGGAGATGCTGATTTCCTTTTCCAGCAGGAATTTAGCACCTGTCCTCAGTGCAAAAAACACTTCCAAGTGGTTTGCTGACCACTGAACCACCATCATGCTTGACCTGAACCCCACTGAGAATCTATAGGATATTTTCAAGAGAAAGATGAGAAACAGTCGATTAAACAATATATATAACATAACAATGCCTTCGTTGGAAATAGCGTGATTTCAAAAAGGCTCAAGATACTACATCCACTTAATTTAACCTGTTTGCAAAAATAGTTAGAAATGCAAAAATGGCAACCTTCTTTAGGCATTTAAAATAGATAAAATAAAAAATAAATAAATAAAAGATTTGGGGTGCTGTGACATCTGCTGGTGTTGGTCCATTGTGTTTTATCAAGTGCAGTGCAGTCAATGCAGCCATCTACCAGGAGATTTTGGAGCACTTTATGTTTCCATCTGCTCACAAGCTTTATGGAGATGCTGATTTCCTTTTCCAGCAGGAATTTAGCACCTGTCCTCAGTGCAAAAAACACTTCCAAGTGGTTTGCTGACCACTGAACCACCATCATGCTTGACCTGAACCCCACTGAGAATCTATAGGATATTTTCAAGAGAAAGATGAGAAACAGTCGATTAAACAATATATATAACATAACAATGCCTTCGTTGGAAATAGCGTGATTTCAAAAAGGCTCAAGATACTACATCCACTTAATTTAACCTGTTTGCAAAAATAGTTAGAAATGCAAAAATGGCAACCTTCTTTAGGCATTTAAAATAGATAAAATAAAAAATAAATAAATAAAACAACGTCAGAAGTATCCTACCTGGGCTAAGGAGAAAATGACCTGGACACTGTTGCTCAGTGGTCCAAAGTCCTCTTTTCAGGTAAAAGTAAAAGTAAATTTTGCATTTCATTTTGAAATCATGATCCCAGAGTCTGGAGGAGGACTGAAGAGGCACAGAATCCAAGCTGCTTGAAGTCCAGTGTGAAGTTTCTGAAGTCAGTGATGATTTGGGGTGCTGTGACATCTGCTGGTGTTGGTCCATTGTGTTTTATCAAGTGCAGTGCAGTCAATGCAGCCATCTACCAGGAGATTTTGGAGCACTTTACGTTTCCATCTGCTCACAAGCTTTATGGAGATGCTGATTTCCTTTTCCAGCAGGAATTTAGCACCTGTCCTCAGTGCAAAAAACACTTCCAAGTGGTTTGCTGACCACTGAACCACCATCATGCTTGACCTGAACCCCACTGAGAATCTATAGGATATTTTCAAGAGAAAGATGAGAAACAGTCGATTAAACAATATACAGACGAGCTGAAGGCTCAATAGTGCCTCAGCAGTGCCACAGGCTGATCACTTCCATGTCACACTTCACTGACGCTGTAATTTGCGCTAGGAGCAAGTCATTTGCTGTAATTTGTGCTGCCAACCAAGTATTGAGTGCATAAATGAACATACTTTAAAGAACTTGAACTTTTCTGTTTTGCAAATCCGTTTTTTGATTGATCTTAGGAAATATTCTAATATGTTGAGATACTGTTTTTTGTTTTACTTTCATGAGCTGTAAGTTCTAATCATCAAAATTAAAAAAAAAAAAAAAAAAAAAAAAAACACTTTAGAAATGTTTTACTTTACATGTAATGAATCTAGAATATATGAAAGTTTCAGTTTTTGAAATGTTACAAACAAAAAACTTTTACCAAGTTTTTCACAATATTCAAATTTTTGAGATGCACCTGTACATGCAATATGTCATCTAACACTATCCCTTACATATTTTCTCCAGCTCAGGTAGCAAGCGGGCAGATCTTTACGACCCTGCCAGGAGGCTTTCCATGTAAGATCATCATGCATGTTTGTGGAGAGAGAAAGCCTGATGTTATCAAGACCCTGGCAAAAGAAATAGTGGTTCAATGTGAGCAGGGCTGCTACAGGTCTGTGGCCATTCCTGCGATCTGCGCTGGTCAGTAGCTTCATTATTACTTACAGTGGAGAACTGCTAATTGTAATAAACTGATAATTGACAATGATCTTGTAATGCAGTTTGCTTTATTTATTTTTCCCAAATTATTGTTGTCTATAACAATGAAGGTCTGTTTCCAACTCAAAAAACTGTAATTTGGAAATAAATGTTAAAATACAGTCAGACTGTAAGATATATCCTGTGTATATAAGATATACATTTTAATAGCTGAAAAATACTGATTTTGTCTTTGCTTGCATGAGCACATGACAATCATTTGATAAGTTTGGTTTCCACATAAAAAAGCAAATGCTAAGTGTTTACATTTACATTTATGCATTTCACAGATGCTTTTTCTAAAGCTGCTTAAAGGTATAATTCACCCAAATTTCACATTCAAAAACATCTTTTGTACAACATGATGGTGAATAAATAATAACAGATTTTTTTATTTGGGTGAGCTATACCTTTAAGTTGGGGCAGCCCTTGGGGTAGCCCTTGGGGTAGCCCACATTCAGTCCCCTGGCAGGGTTTGAATGTGGGGGGAGTGAATAACCAGTGCTCTCTCCACCTTCGATACCATGACTGAGGTGAGCCCCTTGAGCAAGGCACCGAAATCCCAAATGCTCCCCGGGCGCCGCAGCAATAGCAGTATTGCTGCCCACTGCTCCGGGTGTGTGTTCACGGTGTGTGTGTGTGTGTGTGTGTTCACTACTCACTACTGCGTGTGTTCACTACTCACTACTGTGTGTGTGCACTTGGATGGGTTAAATGCAGAGGAATTAAACACATGATCTTGTCAACGCGAGCACCATTAATTTGTCATGGTCTCTACCAACCAGGGTGATGTGTTTTAGAATTAAGGCCTTTAACTATACAGATACTTTTATCTAGTATAGTTTATCTGATTAGAAATATGCATGAATGGAATAGCAGGAATATGTCATCATAAATGGCCATGTCAAGCTAAATTTGTGATGTTTGCAGGACAAGGAGGTTTGGATGCAAATGTGGTGGCCAAATCCATTTTGGAGGGAGTAAAGGAAGGTATACAAGGAGTGACTCTTCAACATCTTAGAACGATTCGGATCATTCTGCTGAAGATTAACGTTTTCCTGGCATTCAAAGCGACTGCAAAGCCAATTTTTGGTGGTAATACACAGTTAACAGGTAAGCATAAATGTTCTTGCCCATCTCATGCATTATAAAAAAGAATTCAATTTTTGTGTTTTTTACAGTGTTTTTACAAGACACTCATTGTCAATTTTGCACATTCAACTGTTTCAGCTCCTGCACCACTTGTACCTACCAGTGTAACCACCAGAGGGCGCAGTGCAACCACTAGCAGACAGAGTGGATCAACTAGATCAAGCAGATCAAATTCCTTACCCTTACCAGTCGCTTTGGATTTGAGCTCTCTAGTGACATCTTTGCCTGACACAGAGAGCAGAGCAGAATTTCTAGTCATTGGTCACACCAATAATGACGTTTCTGGTGCCTGCAGAGAACTTCAGAAGGCATATGAGGACCAGTGCTCCACACACACAGTCTTTCCTGACGAGATTGAACGCCTCACTCAATTTGAGTTGAACCAGCTGCTCTCTAAAGTGAATTCACTGCACCTGGAGATAAAAAAGAGCAGTTCTGACGGATGGGTAGTAAAAGGGCTGAAGGATGGAGTAAATCAGGTGGTCAGACTGATACAAGACGCACTTCGCAGACAGGTGAGAATAACAATGAACTAACATTAAAAATGAATGAGCATATAATGCATAGAATTTGCATATAATAGTCAACGTCATTAGCCTTGTGAGCAGCACAGTGACAGACCTGTTGTGCTATTAGTGTCCTGAGTTTGAACCAGTTTTTTCTATCTTTTGCTGTAGTCTGTTGGTAGGACATATCAGTTTACATTTCCAAGCATTCATTTTTCCATTAATTATAATAATCCAGCGAGATTTTTGTCTGCACAAGGAGTCTGACAACAGGCAGTGCTCCACACAGAGATCTGATCTCATCATCATCCAGTCTGTCTGGAATGACATAAAGAAACAGAACAAACTGAGACAGACTAAATCCAGAAGAACTGTGGCATCGTCTCCAAGATGCTTCAAGAGACCTACTTGCAAAGCTACCTGAAAAACTATGCAATAGTGCACCATGGGCAAAAGCTGCTTTAAATGCAATGAAATGTTGATTTAATTTTGTTAATAGAAGTTCATTGATAAATAAAATCTATTTATGACATTATTTTTGACAGCATCCTTAATTTACAGCATTTTAGTGCCTAAAACATTTTACAGTAGCCTACTGTAGCTTTGCAAAGAGGTTTCTAGAAGCATTTTGGAGACATTGCCACAGTTCTTCTGGATTTAGTCTGTCTCATTTTTTTCTGTTTCTTCATGTCATTCAAGACAAACTGGATGATAATGAGATCAGAGCTCTGTGTGGAGCACTGGCTGTTGTGCAAACAAAAATCTCACTGGATTATTACAACTAATGGCAAAATGAATGCATGGAAATGTAAACTGATATTTCCTACTGATGCACTAGGGGAGAGCAGGGATGGTTGCAAGATTTTTTGCATTTCCTTTATAGGTTTTCAGAGACTGTTTGTATTAGAAAGCCAAAATTTGAATACAATAAAGCCACATCTGTCAGCTACTCACCCACATTGCTGCAACATGTGTATATATGATAATATACATACAATTTACACTTCAAAAGATAAAGTGAAATGTTGCAACTGACCCTACAACAGGGGACAGTTGCAACATTCAGTAAAATGTAATTTAATCATTCTTAAATATCATTTTGCAATTTTTTTTATTTTGTTTGTGCACAGACAGGGTCTTCAATAAGGTAAACTGGCTGTATAAAACCAAAGAATAGTAAATGGATTTTTAACTTATTGAATTAAAAAACTATTGAAAGGGGTTCATTATTAATCCATAAAATTACAAGCATGTAGTGTTATGTCAAGCTTTTAAATGAATGTTGTGGTAGGGGACAACATGTTGCAACTGTCCCTACACTGATAGCCATTATAAAACTTGGTATATTAGCTTGACACAATATAATTGACACACTCTAGCTATGCCTATTAGAAGCTCAGAAAACATGTTTTTTTTTTTATTATTATGTTACAATGCGTCACACAAACAACTTAGACACTATGACCAAAAATATGATCTTCAAAGGGGTCATCGGATATAAAGTTCACTTTTACATGTTGTTTGAACATTAATGTGTGTTGGCAGTGTATGTACAAATCTACCCTATAATGATAAAAATCCATGCAGTGGTTTTTAATTCATCTGTAAAAATAATATCACCTTTTTTAAATTGAGCCATTCTCAGATGCCTGTTGGTGTGCCGTCACACCCACAGAGGCCGCTCCCGTAATAGTTGATTGACATGAGCGTCTTACCTCAGACCCACCCTAAAGTATATTATAGACTTTTTATTATTATATTATAGAATTTTTAACCAAAGTATATTATAGACTTTTCATTAAGACCCTAAAGAATCATATCAACTTGTGGAAAATGGCCATCCGATGACCGCTTTAAAAAAAAATACTTTTTTAGCATGAAAATGATTTTTTTTGTAGAAGTAATGGTCACATGTGGCTGATTATTATCACTGTAGCTTAGTTCCTGCTTGAAGAAATAAACCATGTTGCTACTGCCCTTTGTTGCAACGGTCCCCGCTCTCCCCTACAGAAAAAAGATAGAAACAACTGACTTAAAACTATTTTTTAGCTGGTCAAAAAATACTGGTGTTCTAATATTTTTTGCCACCACTGTATATATATATAGTCATGTGTAAAGGTTAGGACATCCTATTGAATCCCATGGTTTTTAATAGAGGTACTCAAATGTGATGAGCATTTTGGTGATAAAATCATACAGATTAATTATGATTACTTAAAGTTATTGCTGCTAAAAGTTAGGACATCATCTTGGCTTTGTTTTTGTTTAATAAATAATGACACAGTGTGATATGTCGTGATGTTTATCTGAGGTTTTTTTTTTCGAATTTTAAGACCTGCCAAGGACCAGATAAATGTTTTATTATGTCCTGATAGAGACAACCATGGATATTAATAGGTTGTCCTAACGTTTTTTACATGACTGTACACACACACACACACACATGTCTGGTTTATTATCTTTGTGGGGACTCTCCATAGGTGCAATGGTTTTTATACTCTCCACACTGTATTTTCTATCCCCTTACCCTAACCCTACCCCTAAACCTAACCCTTACAGAAAACTTTCTGCATTTTTACTTTCTCAAAAAAACTCATTCTGTATGATTTATAAGCTGTTGTACCCATGGGGACCTCAAGCCAGTCCCCACAATGTCAAAAATTTCAGGTTTTACTATCCTTGTGGGGACATTTGGTCCCCACAATGTAGCAAAAACAAGTACACACAAACACACACACACACATATATACTGCACTTGTATACCATATATATATGCTGTACTAATCTTCTGGGGTGTTTTGGGGAGTAATGATAAATGCTAAAAACCTCAGTTTTCCATGATTGTTTATTTATTTATTCATTTGCAAAATCTAACATTTTTTTCTGCAAAACTCTTAGGTAAGAGAGAAAGACCAGGCCTTTCTCTTCAGTCAAGTCACCTGGTGCATTCTGGGACCACGGGGCGTTTGGCAGAAGGTACCACAAGACATGAATTATAAGCTTGAGAAAGGAGAGGTGCAAGATGGAATTGTGGATGCACAGGGTGTGCAATGGATTGTGAATTTGAGAAATATGGAGGCCACATCACGTAATTCAAGAAAGGTGACCACTCTCAAACGACTGGAGAACCCTTCAGGTGAAGAACTGCTTTTATATATGAAAATATATGACCCTGTGTTAAATATATATTTTATACTGTTTTAGATAAAAGATTTGTCCAGATGAAAAAAAATGATCTATATCTATAATATAGATCAATACATCATAATCCAACTATTCTGCATTTCAGATTTCTCTTTGCCCATCTACTGGGACAACATGGGTCAAAGTGACTCATTAAAGGTGATTGTCTTAGATCCATCATCTGCAGAGTACCAGACTGTGAAGATGGGCTTCAAGACAACTGTCAAAAAAACAGTCCTCAAGGTTTGACACCTGACACCATCTTAGTGTGTTTTACATGACTTAATGTCTTAATTCATATCTTTATGTATTTAAGGATTAGAGTTAGTCTACAACATGGGATTTTTATAGGTTAAATCAAGGGCAAGTTTGGACTAACAGTACCTATGGATAAGTTTTATTTTGTGTTTAACCTTTGTGTTGGTTAGTTGCTGTAAAGTACCATGTTTTCATTTTGTATGGCAGTATACTCTTTATAACTTGCTTCTATGAAGAACAGTGTTGGGCACATTACGTAAAAAAGTAATTAGATATTACTTCTCACTGAGTTAGTTACATCATTATAAAAGTAACTAATTACCAGGGAAAGTAACTATTGTGTTACTAAAAAAAAAAGTTAAAATATGTCAAATAACTTGGATGCTCCCAATATTAAATGTTAAATGAATTAAATGGACACTAAATCAAATAAATTATTATATTATAAAACACTGTACACTAATCTACAATATTTTAATGTTGCTGTGGTATGGCAAGCCGTTTTAACATTTAATCTAAAAGCCATACTAGTATCTATTTTCATGCTACTAGTACTTATTTTTTAGTTACTAGTATCTTTTCCATTAAATACTAGTACTTATTCTTTAGCTACTAGTGCTTCATGTTTAGCTACTAGTACCTTTTTAAAAGATACTAGTACTTATTCATTAGATACTAGTTCTTATTTATTATATACCAGTACTCATTCATTAGATACTAGTACCTATTAAATAGACACTAGTACTTATTTATTAGATACTAGTACTTATTCATTAGATACTAGTTCTTAATCAGTAGATACCAGTACTTATTCATTAGGTACGAGTATCTGTTTAATAGATACTGGTACTTATTTGTTAGATACTAGTATCTATTAAATAGATACTAGTACTTATTTCAATAGTGACTAGTAACTATTCTGTTGTTACTAGTAAAACATTTTAAATTTTACCATTGATTTCTATGTGATCTGTCATTGAGATATCAACTATTCAGTTTTGACTAGTATGTATTCCAGTTGTGACTAGTACATAATTTTTATGTACTAGTAGTTAAACATTAGGTACTAGTACTTATTTTTTTTAGATACTAGTACCTATTATTAGATACTAGTACTTAATCATTACATACTAGTATTTATTTATTAGATACTGTAACCTATTAAATAGATACTAGTTCTTAATTATTACGTATTAGTATTTATTCATTATATACTAGTTCTTATTTATTTGATACTAGTACTTATTTAATAGGTACTAGTACCTTGTAATTAGATACTAGTTCTTATTTGTTACATACTAGTACTTATTGATTAGCAACAAGTATTTATTCAAAAGATACTAGTACACATTTATTAGATACTAGTACTTATTTGAAATGTTACTAGTAAGATTTTTTATTTTACTAGTAAAATGTTTAATTGAACTCTACTGTGGCCATTCAGACTAGTCATAACTTAAGACGAGTAAAACAGCAGATCTGACTAGTAAGATAAAAATTGTTTCTAGTAATAATTATGAAAGATACTAGTGTTTAATAAATAAGTACTAGTACCTAATGAATAACTACTAGTATCTTTTAAATAGTTACTAATATCTAATGAATTAGTACCAGTATCTATTAAATAAGTACTAGTATCTAATGAATGCTTACTAGTAATATTTAAATAGATACCAGTCACTATTGCAATAATTACTAGTCAGAAATAAAACGATGATATCAAAAACAGAATAACTACCCTTCCCTGTTCATTTGGAGATATCTTTAACCTCAAAGTACTAGTAAGAACGTATTTGGAGATATCTTCTTTTAAAAAGATCATTACATAAACATGAGTACCTCTCCACCGTCCAATCAGAGTCCACATGGTAATACAATACATTAATATGCTGAATTAATTTGATTGCTAAGTAGGGCTAACTGGCTTTGTATGTTAGCCTACCTTGCTAATTGTTTACCATGAAAACAAGAAAAGATTATAAACATGTTGTCCAACAAAAGTATAATGATATGTTTAGCCCAAATACACGTCACAACATCAGCCGAGACTTTAAAATAACTTATTTTTGTGATCTGACATGGTTTTATTAAACAGAATGAGGCAGAAATCATGCCACTTTATATTATTCTAAACAGTGATAAAGGCTATGTTGGTTAGCATTGCATTTTAAATTTACTTTATTCTTATAAAAATACCCGAGATGGCTTGAAGAACACAGATAAAAGCCATATATTGTCACAATAATTGTTTATTTTATTCATGTTTTATGAGTAAAACGTCTATCTGCATGTTATTCAGCTACTAGGCTACATCTACAGCAAAAGCTGAATGCCTTTGTCCATTTAAGGGATTTCCTGGAACGTCATCAGTGAGTCTCACTTGTGGAGGGCGCCCTCCAGTGACAAGTATGAATGAAAAAGAAATTACATTAATTGAGTACTCATTTGCTCACAAAACCCTGATTTGGGTAAAAATAGCAAAGATAATTAAGAACTTTGAGGTAAACATTTGCAAATCCTTACATTTTTCTCCAGTGTAGAGAAGTGTACTTTTTTTTTTTTTTTTTCTTGCAGCTATATTTATTATTGTATTTATTCTTAAATGCTCAAATGCTTTTGTATATATATATTAGTGAAAAAGTGTTATTACAAAAGTAATATTCCTTATTTTGTTTAATGTTTCTATATAGAAATATTAAACATAATCATTATTAGTTATATTGATATATAAAAACAACGTTTTTGGCCAAAATGTGAAGCCCTACAAATACAGCACACCTGGTGTGTGTGTGTTTTAATTATATTTTTTGCCTTTTTTTTTCAATAAAGAAAATGTATGTCTGAAAACGATAAGGATTTGGATTTTGTATGCCCTGTACAGAATATTTATGTAAAAAACATTCAATGTCTTTAGCACCAGTGCTATATGCAAATAAGTTAACGTACAGCCCTAATATGATATTTATTGTTTTTACTGGAGGAAAAAGAGGAAATTAATAGATGATAAAATCTGGTGTCTTTTCTCCATTCTGCCACCAGAGGGCACCCGATGACCAAACAAACAAACACCTTAGGCTACTATGTTTACGAAATCTACAAAACTGCCAAAAATGTTTTCTGTGTGCTTGAGTACAAATTATTGTTTTTTCTATGTTGTTTCCTCAAAAAAGTACATCCGTTTCCTCGCTAATCTCTCTCCTATATGTTGCTGGTTCATTAATATTCAACATACGATTACCATACTGCCAGAAATGCAAATTCAAAAAGTACTAGTATCTATTAAGTTCAGGATATCTTTGGTCTAAAAAGTTACTAGTAACTAAAAAAAAAGTACTAGTTCTATCTTTTCTTAACAGGAAGATTGTAATTAAATACTAGTCACTATTGGAATAAGTACTAGTATCTAAAACATAAGAACTAGTATCTAATGAATAAGTACTAGTAACTTTACAAAAGACACTAGTAGCTAAAGAATAAATACTAGTACCTAAAGAATAAGCACTAGTAGCTAATGACTAACTAATAGTACTTCATGGAAAAGATACTAGTATCTAAAAAATAAGTACTAGTAGCATGAAAATAGATTCTAGTACGGGTTTTAGATTAAATGTTAAAAGAATCCTTGGTAATAGAATCGCCATTGGCTAGTAACAGATATTTAATATTAGTCTGATCCAAAAACTGGGCCATTAAGCTTTATATATTAGGGGTGTAATGATACATGTGTTCGTACCGAACGGTCACGGTACGGGCATCTCGGTTCATGATCCAGAAGCCCCCCTCAATCCAGAAGGGGGCACCCGCAGTAATGCAACTCTGTTTGATAACCGACTGCAGAAGAATAGAGAATGCCAGGAGCACTTGATTCTACTTTGTATAGGTTTCTAAGTACTGGTACTTCTGATTGGGCTGAGGCTGGAATTTAGCGACTTTGAAGTAAAAGTATTTAATGGACGTATACTTATCGCAAGCCGTTTTAACATTTAATCTAAAAGCCGTACTAGTATCTATTTTCATGCTACTAGTACTTATTTTTTAGATACTAGTATCTTTTCCATTAAGTACTAGTATTTATTCATTAGCTACTAGTGCTTATTCTTTAGGTACTAGTGTCTTTTGTAAAGTTACTAGTACTTATTCATTAGATACTAGTTCTTATGTTTTAAGATACTAGTACTTATTCCAATAGTGACTAGTATTTAATTACAATCTTCCTGTTAAGAAAAGATAGAACTAGTACTTATTTTTTAGTTACTAGTAACTTTTTAGACCAAAGATATCCTGAACTTAATAGATACTAGTACTTTTTGAATTTGCATTTCTGGCAGTATGGTAATCGTATGTTGAATATTAATGAACCAGCAACATATAGGAGAGTGTATAGGAGATGTACTGTAATTTGTACTCGAGCACATAGAAAACATTTTTGGCACATTTTTGTAGACACTGTAATTTCGTAAACATAGTAGCCTAACCTGTTTGTTTGTTTGGACATCGGGTGTCGTCTGGTGGCAGAATAGAGAAAAGACACCAATTTTTACCATCTATTAATTTCCTCTTTTTCCTCCAGTAAAAACAATAAATATTTGCTGTAGATGTAGCCTAGTAGCTGAATAACATGCATATAGACATTTTACTTATAGAACATGAATAAAATAAACAATTACTGCAACAGTATATGGCTTTCTGTGTTCTTCAAGCCATCTTGGGTATTTTTATAAGAATAAAGTAAATTTAAAATGCAATGCTAACCGACTTTATCACTGTTTAGAATAATATAAAGTGGCATGATTTCTGCCTCATTCTGTTTAATAAAACCAGATCACAAAAATAAGTTATTTCAAAGACTCGACTGATGTTGTGACGTGTATTTGGGCTAAACATATCATTATACTTTTGTTGGACAACATGTTTGTAATCTTTCTTTGTGTTTTCATGGTAAACAATTAGCAAGGTAGGCTAACATACAAAGCCAGTTAGCCCTACTTAACAATCAAATTAATTCAGCATATTAATGTATTGTATTACCATGTGGACTCTGACTGGACGGTGGAGAGGTACTCATGTTTATGTAATGATCTTTTTAAAAGAAGATATCTCCAAATACGTTCTTACTAGTACTTTGAGGTTAAAGATATCTCCAAATGAACAGGGAAGGGTAGTTATTCTGTTTTTGATATCATCTTTTCTATTCTGACTAGTAATTATTGCAATAGTGGCTAGTATCTATTTAAATATTACTAGTAAGCATTCATTAGATACTAGTACTTATTTAATAGATACTGGTACTAATTCATTAGATACTAGTAAATATTTAATAGATACTAGTAGTTATTCATTAGGTACTAGTACTTATTTATTAAATGCTAGTATCTTTCATAATTATTACTAGAAACAATTTTTATCTTACTAGTCAGATCTGCTTTTCTACTCGTCTTAAGTTATGACTAGTCTGAATGGCCACAATAGAGTTCAATTAAACATTTTACTAGTAAAATAAAAAATCTTACTAGTAACATTTCAAATAAGTACTAGTATCTAATAAATGTTTACTAATATCTTTTGAATAAATACTTGTTGCTAATCAATAAGTACTAGTATGTAACAAATAAGAACTAGTATCTAATTACAAGGTACTAGTACCTATTAAATAAGTACTAGTATCAAATAAATAAGAACTAGTATATAATGAATAAATACTAGTGGGTCATTCCAGCTGGAATCATCAAATTTTGGAAAAGTTCCCCACCTGACCTCCTCAGATTTGTCTGAAAAAAATCCATGTGATGGGTAATATGCCCAATAGATCATATACAAAATTTCAGATCTCTACTGTGCGTACTTTTTTCACAAAAAATCTGTAAAAAAGTTTGTTTTTTACCCCATTTTGGCATCACAGTCTGAGTGACCATGTTCAGACTGAAATATCTCCAGAACTAGTTGTGCCAGGTCCATGAAATTTTCTGGGCTAAGAGTCCTAGTCCAGAACTGCATGAATTACAACTCACAGCATTGTTACTGAATTTACACCTGAATGCTGGCCCTCTACTTTTTTTGAAACTATTGCTTTAAGGGTTTTCAGATGTCCATAGAAACCTCAATTTTCAATGTATAAGCATCAAACTTGGTAAATGGTCTGATATGTACCATGTCTTTCACATCCTTTGATATCAGACAATAGAGTCTGATGGATGTTGAGATATTAAGGTCCAAAAATGGAAAAAAACTCATTTACACCAATGTTCAAAGCAATATTTCCCATGAATGACACTGAACTGGCCCGAGTGTTTGTTTCTGAACCCCAACTTAAGTGGCCGTTCCATTGCACTTTCCCGAGGTGGAGGTCGGATTTCCCCGAGTCCCGAGCACAATGGAATGCTGCATTATAGCATTAATTTAGGCATATGAGTTCAAAATAGCTGGTACTACAGTTGTTGTGAATGTCACACAACAATGATTTTTTAAAAAATTATTACAGAAAAATGAGGCAAAACCCCATCCCAATTTTTTTATATTTTATCAATACGAACATGCTCTTTCAAAAGTTTCATGTTCACACCTGGTGTCATTCATGGGAAATATTGCTCTGAACATTGGTGTAAATGAGTTTTTTTTCATCTAAGTTTTTTCAGTATCTAATAAATAAATACTAGTATGTAATGATTAAGTACTAGTATCTAATAATAGGTACTAGTATCTAAAAAATAAGTACTAGTACCTAATGTTTAACTACTAGTACATAAAAATTATGTACTAGTCACAACTGGAATACATACTAGTCAAAACTGAATAGTTGATATCTCAATGACAGATCACATAGAAATCAATGGTAAAATTTAAAATGTTTTACTAGTAACAACAGAATAGTTACTAGTCACTATTGAAATAAGTACTAGTATCTATTTAATAGATACTAGTATCTAACTAATAAGTACTAGTATCTATTAACAGTGTTAGGGAGTAACTAGTTACATGTAACGGAATTCCGTAATTTAATTACAAAATAAATGTAACTGTAATTAGTTACAGTTACTGAGAAAAAATGAGTAATTAAATTACAGTTACTTTTGAAAAATTCCAGTGATTACAAAGGGGATTACATCTGAATTTTTTTCACACACCCACCACCACTTACAGATTCAATTGACTTCTTTCATAAATTGCATCGAATGCTCTAAAACGAGACACCAATATTTCAGGAGTTTAGGACAGAATAGGACACATGCTTATTCAATAACTGTTTTATTTCCCATTTGGGTTTATGCATAAACTTTATTTTTTAAGATTGTTTTTTCCAAGGCATTGTTAGATGCTAGTGGGCAGCCGTGGCCTAATGGTTAGGGAGTCGGGCTTGTAACTGAAAGGTTGCAGGTTTGAGTCCCAGGTCTGGCAGGGATTGAAGGTGGAGGGAGTGAATAACCAGCGCTCTCTCCACCCTCAATACCATGACTGAGGTGAGTCCCTTGAGCAAGGCACCAAACCCCCAACTGCTCCCTGGGCGCTGCAGCGATAGCAATATGGCTGTCAAATGCTCCAGGTGTGTGTGTGTCCTTCTTTGTTCACTACTCACTACTGTGTGTGTGTACTTGGATGGGTTAAATGCCGAGCACAAATTCTGAATATGGGACGTTACGTCCTTTCCTTTCCTTTTGGGGGTGTTTTCTGTCATAACTATGCAAACATTTGATTTCAAACCCAGTATCACAGCTATTAAACTATTTCTTGTTATGATTTCAAATCTGTATTTAACCTCGCAATGATCTCAAAGTAAATAAGAGCTGTTAAGTCTGAATTTGTGGTATCGGTGCTGATAGCCTCGTGGTTCGCACGCTGACAAATAGCGCAACTGCGCTCACGGCGGCCTGAGTTCGATTCCCGTCTTAAGGCCCATTTGCTGATCCCGCTCCCCTCTTTCCTGTCATCTCTCTACTGTCATATCACAATAAAAGGCATAAAAAGGCCCAAAAAAAAAAGTCTGAAATTGTGTGGCTGTGCCTGATAACAACTGGTAAAAGCTAATACCTCAGACTCATTCGGGGCAAATTAAGTCAGTGTTATACTCTTAATAGTTTTTCTTGGCGGAAGCTTTGCATTTGGTTAGCTAATAAAATATTAAAGCTTAATTCAATATTATGTGGACAATTTCGTAATTTTGTCATCCTGGTCGCGTGGACTCACTCTATTGTTTAATACAAATGCAGCTGCTGCCATTTTTTTTTTTGTACACTGTAATGGAAAATAAGATAACTAACAAACTAGTACTACTACTTAATTATTTATGTGGTGAAATGTTGTGTAAGAAAAGTGGTATGACTGCACTGTATCCCTAAAATGTCTAGTTTGAGCTTGCCGTTTGCTAGCAACTGATTTCTTCATGGAAGCTTTGCATTTAAATATTTCAACTCAGATCAGTGTTTCGTGTCTAATTATTTTGTCACAAAACATCTAAATAATCTATCAAGCAGCTGTGTAATAAGTGAGATAGTGTACATTCAGCCAGTTGTTATCGCAAAATAAAGATGTATATTATCCCTTACTTATTATAATCTTAATTCAAGTGCTAAAGGATTTTGAAAGTCTGACAGTAATCAGTGTTGAGTGCTACTGTAAGGTTAACTCTGCCTGGTTTAAATTTTTCAAAATGATTAACAGTTGAAAATATTAGAAATTTAGAAAAGTAATCAAAAAGTAATTAAAAGTAATAAGTTACATTACTTTAATAAAGTATTTGAAAAATTACACTACTTATTACATTTTAAATCAAGTAACTTGTAATCTGTAACCTATTACATTTCCAAAGTAACCTTCCCAACACTGTCTATTAAATAGATACTCATATCTAATGAATAAGTACTAGTAGCTATTAATTAAGTACTAGTTATCTAATGAATAAGTACTAGTATTAGTACTTAAGTGCTAGTACTTAATGGAAAAGATACTAGTAACTAAAAAATAAGTACTAGTAGCATAAAAATACATACTAGTACAGCTTTTAGATTAAATGTTAAAACGGCTTGCCATAGTTTGTTTCACTGTATTTTATTTTGATAAAGTAATAAAGCAGGGTTGCCAACTCTCACGCATTTGGCGTGAGACACGCTTTCAGGCCCTGTCTCACGCTCTCACTCTGCCCATGTAAATCTCAAATTGGCAACCCTGCTTGCGATTTTAAACAAAGTTTCAGCTTTCAAATGTTGTAAGTTTTAATACTAAATTCAAACGATAAATACCGTTTTGGCGCACTTAATGTGGCGTAAATCGTAAAATGTAGCGCTTCTGTTAATGCCAGAGCTATTGAAAAACAGAGCTGCGACAAGCTTTGATCTCACCGGCGTCGAAACCACGCGGTCACGTGATTCACGGAGCTCTACAAACAAACCAGCGTTGACAGTACATTTGAATATTTTATATATTTTAGTTCAATAATTTTTAATATTTTAAGGAGATCATTTAGTTCCATAATATTTGTCCAATAATTATGGCCAATTAATGACTTAAAAAAAAAAAAAAAAAAAGATGTATATATATATATATATATATATATAACTTTATATTTCTATTACATATATTATAATTAGTGTAGTATTTGAGGTTAAATAGAGAAAAGGGTTTTAAATTCCAATGCAAAGAGGCAAATTAGAGTCATTTTGTGGTCAGAAAAAAAAATATATTTTAATTTGTAATACCATGGTTTACTCACTAGGTATCTGTATGGCTCTTTACTAAATATACATGTATCTACAATATTGCAGGGCATACCTGCTTACTTATTTTTTAAGTTTTTCATTTGAATAAATATTTGGAAATAATTAAACACGATATTTTTAAATGTGAAATTGTTAATAACTTACATCCTTCTTTAATGATACTTGTATAAGTACACACAATGAATGCAAGCAAATACTGAATTTAAACCAAGTTTAAAATGGTGCTAAAAAAAAGCATTCAGCTGCATTTTTATCCCCTTATATGTATAGTATACATATAATGGAATCGAGATCGCCACCACCCGCCCCCCAACCCAACGCCCCACTCCAAAACCAAAAAAAAATCTCACTCCAAGCTGAACTTAAAAGTTGTCAACCCTGACTAAAGCCTGGAACTGATATGTTTTGTGTTTGTGTGCACCGGCACGATTACTTCAACTTTCCTCATATCAGCAAAATCAACTTAAAAAAAAACAGATTGTCGCTTTCTGACATTTGAGTTTCCTTTCTGTCACAAAACTGAACTGAAACTCAGCAAATATAGGCTACGTTACGTGTCGCACAGTTTTCCCTTGTCTATCAGTTAACTAAATGAAATATATTTTAAGTATTTATTCCTTGTATGTATATATTTACTGCAGATTTTATAGCCTTTCCTTTATATGACAGTAATTTGATATAATATTTAGTATTTTCACATGTAGGTGGAAAAAACTGTAATTTGTACTACTGTCTGTTTAAAATAAATTAAAAGAAACCTAGCATAGTAGATTTTTTTTTTTCTGTTGTACTGAAATCGTATCGAACCGTGACCCTTGAACCGAGGTACCTACCGAACCGTGACATCTGTGTACCGTTACAACCCTAATATATATATATATATATATATATGTGTGTGTATATATATATATATATATATATATATATATATATGTATATATATATATATATATATACAGTACTGTGCAAATGTCTTAGGCCACTAGTATTTTCATCAGTTAAAAATGGTTTAAAGTCAGTTAAAGTCGGTCTTTTGCTGTAGTGTGTCAGTAGGAAATATCAGTTTACATTTCTAAACATTCATTTTGCCATTAATTATAATAATCCAGTGAGATTTTTGTGTGGAGCACAAGCTGTTGTCAGACTCCAGAGATCTGATCTCTCCATCATTCAATCCAGTCTGTCTTAAGAAACAAAAAAAACTGAGACAGACTAAATCCAGAAGAACTGTGGCAACATCTCCAAGATGCTTTAAGAGACCTACACCTACAAAGCTACAGTACTGTTAAATTTTTAGGCAGTTAGGCACATAAAATGAGGATGCTGTCAGAAACAATGTCATAAATAGATTTTCTTTATCAATGAACTTTTGGTAACTGAAATAAATCAGCGTTTGATGTGACCATCCTTTGCATTTAAAGTAGCTTTTGCCCTAGGTGCACTTGTGCAGAGTTTTTCAGGTAGCTTTGCAGGCAGCTAAGCTACCTTGGAGATGTTGAAACAGTTCTTCTGGATTTAGTCTGTTTCAGTTATTCTGTTTCTTCATGTCATTTCAGAGACAGACTGGATGATGGTGAGATCAGACGTCTGTGTGGAGCACTGGCTGTTGTCAGACTCCTTGTGCAAACAAAAATAAAATACTGATAAAAAATAATACTGATAAAATAACAACACTACTACTGCTAGGATTAATGAGTTGTTGGGTTCATGAATATTAATCATGTTGTCTGTGTTCGCTCGAATTGATTTGCTGAAATCAGAACAGGGACGATAATAGGTGAGCACCAGCCAATGAGATGCGCATTAGTTCCGCCTACTACCGGAGAAACCGGCAGTTCTTAAAAGCTGAAGAATTACAAAGGAACTCTGTTATTTTGACAGGAAGATACAGCAAAGAATATCGTTTACACGTAGCGTGTCAATTCTGCATGGTATATAAGACTCTCCCGCTCTGTATCTTTCGTTGCAAGTGTGTGAGAAAGCGAAAGCAAGTTGTGTGCTTTCACACTAGAGTTTATGATTCATCAAATACATGTATGCTGTGTATCCATTCAGATGAACTGAAAAATAAAATTATAATAGTATTATAATAAATCATAGTAACGGCACATTTTATTGTCAGTAACGGTAACAGCGTTGTAACAGGGTAAATAGTAATTTGTTTGATTACTCGTTAATGAATAAATTAATGTTGTATTAACGCTGTTTATTTATAATGCCATTATTCCTATCACTGATGAAGTACAACAGATGTGAATGTTAAGTCCATCAAGTATATTTGTACATGACTGTTTGTGTGCTAATGTATTACAACAGATTGAACGCATCCAGAACATCAATCTTCGACGGTTATATGAGGGGCGTAAAATAGAGCTGGAGAACAAAAATGATCCCAGTGTAGGAGCAAGAGAGAAGATCCTATATCACGGCACATCAAAGGATTCCTGCTCATCCATCATGAAGACAAACTTTAATCGCAATTTTTCTGGGCAAAATGGTAACTGCTGTTTTTAAGGTTGATTAAATTAATAGCCCACCCAAAAATGGAAATTCTGTCACAATTTGTTTGTGACCTATATGTATCGCCAAGGCTGGTGTTTGGCATTTTTTATCCAAACCTGTTTGCTAACAGCTAGGTTCATAGTGACTGTAACTGTCAAAAAAGACAAAAAGCATCATAAAGTGAAGTACATCTTATTCCATTGAATGAACTTTCTCTTTATAGTTTAACAGTCTAGTAAACAGACTCCCTGTCAGCCATGTATGATCTCATTAATTGCTGACTTTTATACCTTTCTCAGCCACTGTCTATGGTCATGGGACATACTTCGCTGTGAATGCCAGCTACTCTGCCCAAACTATGTATGCGGTTCCTGCAGCAGATGGGACTCAGCTTATGTTTGTGGCTCGTGTTCTTACGGGTCATTACGCTCAGGGTCAGGCAGACATGAGGACGCCCCCTGTTCGTGTGGCACCTGACCTCTATGACAGCGTGGTGGATGATGAGGTGAATCCCTCTATGTTTGTGGTTTTCCACGACTGCCAGGCTTATCCAGAATACCTCATCACATTCAAATGAACTTCAACAAACACCAACCCTGACTTGAGATCTAGATGATTTATTAAGAGTAATTAGTTGATTTTACATGTAAACATAATCATTTAGTGTTTGATTTAGTTGCCACATACCTTTTTATGCCTTATGACACAACTAACTAGTACGCAGTGGATATGAGTGTTTTAGTGACCAATATAAACATGGTAGCAGAAAATGTGCAATATCAATTAACAGAGCTGTCTGTAGATTAAAGAACAGTGAAATACTGTGAGTTGCATGCAATTATAGACATATAAAGATTCATCTGTCGCTTGTGGTGACAGAAGTGACATGCAAGTATGATATTTAGCTTCAGGGCGATTGATTCATCACTCCAGGATAAAAATAGGGGCTTTGAATTGTTTTGGATGTATTCCAACTCTTCCTTCACACATCCCATGTCCGCTTCAGGCTCCTCGCTATCATAAAGAAAACATTTGATGTTGTTTTAGATGAAACATACGAGTTTGACAATTTGCAGACACAGCAATGCAGTTATTTCAAACACCAATCACAAGTACTTCAGGGAAACTTATAAACCCACAAAAACTGTCTATACTGTATCAAAAACAGTTGTTCTTTTCTTGTATTATTTGTCTTAATTTCTAAATCCATCTAAAGCCCATTTATAAAATCCATTCAAAATTCATCAACAGATGTTGTTGTGATGTTTGCGTAATGAATTATGATTGGTTTTTGGTTTCCTGTCCCCATCACTTGTTAATATACGCACACTTGCTAACAATAAAAAGATGTTAAAGAGAAGACTGAATGGGTTGAGGTGTTAAAAAAGTAGCTCCTACCAAAGTGATAATTCTGTCATATTCACTCACCATTGTTCATTTCTGTTAGTCAAGCACCATTAAAGGAGCATAAAAGTAGTCCATGCATAATTCTAATTCTTCCTGAATTATATGATAGTTTTGTGTGACAAACATGACCAAATTTAAGTTATTATCATAGGTTAGACACCATACTGAATTGAACATAGATTTAAAATGTCACGCACTGTTAAATAGTCCTAGATCATGTAATTTTCACAATTGTTTATAGAATGTTTATAGAACGCTACTTTTAGACTTTCGCTGAGTTTTTTGCACTGACACCACAAATATAGTAGAAAATCACAACTCAGTTATTTGTAGTTCATTAATACCCAGCCACTTATTTGTATAGATTAAGCCCATTCATTTGTTTGATCACTCCTCAATGTCATTGTTCAGCATCTTTAATAGTAAGGAAACTTCTTGGTTAATTCAAGTCATTTATTCAAGTAATACATTTTAAAAAGTTTTTAAAAAGTTATTTATTTGTATAGCATCCACACAGTTTCAAAGCAGCTTATTCTTTTAATTCTATAATAGCTTATATATATGTATATTAGAGCATTGTTCCTCAAAATGTTGTCCACCATGTTAAATTTCACTGTTGGACCTTTAAAATGAAAGTTTGAAAAAGGAAATGACATCAAATTCTGACATCATTTCCTTTCCTTTTGTTAATTGTCTGTTTTACTTATTTTATTTTTTCAGTCTGATGTAGTCAACTTCAACATGTTAAGAGGAACTTGCAAATTTGTGAAATTTAGTTGCAGTTTCCGAGTAGAAATAATTTTTTAGGGCAATTTTTTAATGTAGTTTCAAAACATAAAATGCAATGCAAAACAATGCTGATTGAGAAATAAACTGAATGTTTTTAATTATATTTGTGACCCTGGACCACAAAACCATTCGTAAGTAGCCAAAACTACATTGTATGGGTCAAAATTATCAATTTTTTTTAATGCCAAAAATTATTAGGATATTATGTAAGATCATGTTCCATGAAGACATTTTGTAAATTTCCTGCTGTAAATATATCAAAACTTAATTTTTGATTAGTAATATGCATTGCTAAGATCTTCATTTTGACAATTTTTAAGGTGATTTTCTCAGTATTTTGATTTTTTTTTTGCATTTCAGATTTTTTAATAGTTGTATCTCAGTCAAATATTGTCCTAACAAACCATACATCAATGGAAAGCTTATTTATTCAGCTTTCAGATTATGTATAAATGTATATATAATAGCTATTTGAAGAGAGAGAGCTCCTTGGAAGAGAAGATAGTAAGAAATCATAATTGCGCAATGAACTCTCATATGTTGTGTGGGAGTGTCTGTCTTTAAAAGTGTGTATGCGGGCCGCTGTTAGACTCACAATTTACTGACTACAGCAGACGGTCTCTTGATACCTTCACTGGTGTTGCTCTGCACAATACTGACTAAGAATGAAGACGTTCACCGCATCAGCCTTCGTGCTTCTGATCTGCACAGCTGCACTGCTGTCCACAACAGAAGGTAAACAGACTAACATTCATTCGTCACACTTTCTAATATGTTTTTGATAATTCTTTCATGCTAATCTTACAGCAATTCTCCCTCTGTCACTGCAGGTAGACCTAGAATATATCTACGCTGCCAGTGCCTTCAAATATATTCAAAGCCACCAATTCCTACTAAGAGAATACTGTCGTTGAGGGTGATTCCTGCTGGACCACAATGCAAAAATGAGGAGATCATGTGAGTGTGAAACTTTCCAAGTAACACTTCAAATACAAACACATAATGTGCGCTACTGCTTCTTCAAAAAAAAGTTGCCTCCCTCAGGCCAGATTCTACAAATTTTCTTTTTTTAGTCATCACTCCAGGTTTATTTAGTTAACTAAAACTAAAATAATTTTAAAACTTAAACTTATGTACTTTCAGCTATTTTTTTATTTTATTATTATTATTTTTTTAATTTATTTATTTTTAGTCATTTTGGCTTATTAGTGTGGTTGAATTGGATCATAGAATCAAGACAGTGGTTAATAAAATGAGTTAAAGTACATATATAAAAGGATATTTGTGTTATTTTACATATTAATTTGGATTTAGTCAAGAGCTACAGTAAGCGTCATACTCCCAATTTCTCTCAACATAGGGACAAAAGAGCTGTCAGTCTATAAATCAAAGAAAATCTAGAAAACAACGTAACTGATGTTACTTGTAATGCCTTATCCCCAACACGGATCTGGACTAAAACTCAAAAACAAATTGATTAAGATCTTCCCTTTAAGTTAGTCACATCAATAGTGGCATATTGGGGTAGCCTATAATCACCTCTGAGTAATACAAGAAATAGCCCATAATGAAAAATTTCGATTTTTTGCTTTGATGGTGGTGGTGTTGATAATGGTGTTGGTCCTGATAATGGTGTTGGTCCATCCTGGAGCAGACCCATGTGTCTCATTCAGTTGTCTATTGCGGCATCAAGTGGAGGGGTTATCATCTTCTGATGCTGAAGTTTCTGCGATGGTGCATTCCCAAAAAAATTGCAGACCTGGGGTTGATAAAGAAGCTGTGTACTACAGAAGCCACTGAATAAAAAAATAAGTAAAAAAGGTTATTGCTACTTTATTTCACAATTCTGACATTTTTCTCAGTTGTGTGATACAAACTTGTATTTTTTTTTTTATTATACATTTGTGGGTTATAAAGTCAGAATTGCATAAAACTCGTAAATGTGAGTTATAAAGTCAAAATTGCGAGATAAATTAGTAATTTTTACTTTTTTCTCTAGCTTATATCTCACAGTTCAGACTTTTTTCTCACAAAAGATATGTTGCGAGTTATAAAGTAGAATTTTGATGGGGGGAAAAGACTGTTGTTAGAATTGTGAGTTTTATCTCGCAATTGCATGTTATAAAAGTCAGAATTGTGAGTTTATATCCTGCAATTCTGACTTTATTCCTCAGAAATGCGACTTTATTTCTCAGAATTGTGACTACTTCTCAGAATTGTGAGTTTATATTTTGCAATTCTGACTCAATTTCTCACAATTGCGAGATAATATATCTCACAATTCTAAGAAAAAAAGTCAGAATTGCTAGTTTGTATTATGAAATTGTGAGAAAAAGTCAGCATTGCGAGATATAAACACAATTGAGAGTTATAAAGTCAATTCTGTTAGCGTCCTGTTTTGCAGACTTGAGCATAATTTTTCTTTATCACTGTCCCAGTAGCTCTTAAAAAAATTGCATGAAAATAAGTACAAAAAATACTGACTGGAGAAATGTAATGCATTTTTCTGTTATTTTTGGGATCTACTGGGACAGTGATAAAGATAAACTTGATCGCGATTAACAACTTGGCAACAACTGATTTAATGCAGCCTTGCCAGATAAAACTATTAATTTGTTGTTGTTGTTGTTGTTTTTGACTCTGAAACCTATACCTGACCAATATGGGGCTTCACTGGCGATTGTGCTGCTTCCTTGCTATATTGCTTCAAAGCTTCAGAGACTCTACCAATACCCACACTTGCGGTTTTTGAACTTAACCACGTGACTATAAACAGGATGTATTTCCTGTATTTGACCCCAGTGTTTAAGACCGCAAGTCTGTGTATAACTTTTGATTAACCAATGGGACACACTTATAACATAGTGTTGTAAAAAAAAAATTTATTTTCATAGTGCTTCATTTACTCATTTTGTACATTTAATACTTCACACTTTTTTACAATTGTAGTTCAGTAGCCTATGAGTGATCATTTAATTGTGGTCCTTCTAATTAAGTGATAATAAGTAGCTGCAAACATTTTATAAAATAGAGATGCACCGATACCAACACTAGTATTCCTGAATTGAAGTTACAGGGGACACTGAATGCCCATTTTCCACAAGTTGGTATAATTCTTTAGGGTCTTCATGAAATGTCTGCAGCAAACTTTGGTAAAAATTCCTGAAATGGACATGTCTCTTTAAATAATGAGCTGCTGCTCACCCCACCCCTCCCTTCTGTTTTTGTGCGTGTGTGTGTGTGTGTGTGTGTGTGTGTGTACTTGTTCTTGCTACATTGTGGGGACCAAATGTCCCCACAAGGATGGTAAAACCTGAAATTTTTGACATTGTAAATAAAATGATTAAAAATAGTAAATGATGTTTATCTGAAAGTGTAACGATGCAAACATGTTTTCTGTAAGGGGTAGATTTAGGGTTGGGTTAGGGGATAGACAATATCGTTTTGTCAGTATAAAAACTACAAAAGTCTATGGAAAGTCCCCACAATTCACAAAAACAAACGTGTGTGTGTGTTTGTAAAACTAATCCACTGTGTCCTTCGTGGCTCTGATGTCAGGGGAAAATGAAGATTCTTAATTTCCCTTTTACATCCAACTACAAAACACCTGCATTGTTGTAGATGTTGCTGCAGCTTGTCCACACAACATTATATATGCTCAGAAAATCTAAACGGCTTGACAATGCAGTTCTTGGCTTTTTATCTTACAGATGACTTGCAGGACTCTGTATGCTATAGCACTAAATTACTTTTATTTGTTTATCCACGACATTGTCTACAGCGACATAATGTGTGTTGTTTGCAACTGATGTTGCCAGCATAGACTCAATGCAGTTTCCAGTTGAAATGAACACTAGAGGCAGTAAAACTCTGACTTTTATTCCTTTTTACACAAAGTATTATTTACATGTACAGCGTTTTGATTAATAAAGCCTAATTTTCACACAATTACTTGCAGAATATCATGTTATGACTTAAAACAATTTTAGCATCCTGTGCAATTTGCAGACTGATACTTTTGAACATTGTTAACATAGACAGCTTTATATGCAAAAGTTTTCTAATTCAGTAGGTTTGCTAGATAGTTCATGGGAAACGGTGTTGCACTTGAGTGATGAAGAACTCTGTCACAAGCCCTGTGAAACTACCATCATGGCGAAAAATATCGGCACCCTTGCAATTCTGTCAGAAAATGCAACCCTTCCAGAAAATTGTTGCAGTTGCAAATGTTTTGGTATTCACATGTTTGTTTATTTGTTATTGTTTGCATTGGAACACAAAAAAACAGAGAAGAAAAGTCAAATCTGATACAATGCATACAGAACCCAAAATTCAGTGGACAAAATTATTGGCACCTTTAACTTAATATTTGGTAGCACCCCCTTTGGGAAAAAAAATGAAATCAGTTGCTTCCTGGAACCATGAATGAGTTTCTTACACCTCCCTACTGGAATTTTGGACCACTCTTCTTTTGCAAACTGCTTCAGGTCATTCAGATTTGAAGGATGCCTTCTCCCAACTGCTGTTTTGAGATCCCTCCACAGGTGTTCTATGGGATTCAGATCTGGACTCATTGCTGGCCATTTCAGAACTCTCCAGCGCTTTGTTTGTAACCATTTCTGAGTGCTTTTTGAAGTGTGTTTGGGTCCATTGTCCTGCTGAAAGACCCATGGCCTCTGGTGGAGACACAGCTTTCTGACACTGGCCAAAATTCTTTGGTAATCATCAGATTTTATGATACTGTTCAAACAGTCAAGGCATCCAGTACCAGAAGCAGCAAAACAACCCCAAAACATCTTTGAACCTCCACCATGACTGTAGGGACTATGTTCTTTTCTTTGAAGGCCTAATTTCTTTTTCTGTAAACAGTGCCATGATATTCTTTACCAAAAAGCTCTACTTTTGTCTCATCTGTCCACAGTACGTTCTCCCAGAAGGACTGTGGTTTTGTCACATAAGTTTCAGCAAACTCCAGTCTTGCTTTTTTTTTATGCCTTTGTGTCAGCAGTGGTGTTCTCCTGAGTCTCCTACCATAAATTAAGCATATAGCATTAGGTGTGTTCAACTTCATCTACGGCTACAGACGGCGATCAACGAGAGTAGCCGGGAGCAGTCGCGGGTGGAGTTGAAAATGGAGCTGTCAAGTCGGACACTTTCTGCTTTCGTTAGTGGCGCTTTCGCGGTGTTTGCATGCACTATCACAGATGAAGTGAATTAAATGCAATATTTATCAAATACACAGACTTTTCAAAAGCGTTTTCATGAGCAACAGAAAGACGTTTCATATACTGCTTAACACAGCACCATCTGAACAAGAATAATGATCAACATAAACACATACTATTGAAATACTAATAAAGTGGGGTTATTTATACTTTTATCAGTGTTTTATGATAGATCTAACTCAATATAACATTGCGACTACAGTAAAAACACTTTTACTGTTCTAAAAACACAGATTTGTCAGCATTATTGGACTTGAGGATGTTAGAATAAACCCAAAACACACGTGATCGTTGTCATGCGGTGAATCTGGGCAATCGTGAAACAGCCATGTGGTCATCAGAGCTCCTGCAGCCGCTCTGAAGAAACTTTGCTGCTTTTCCTCTTCTGTAAGGGCATGCTGCCCCAATCTATGCTATTCAGAAGGTCTTGCTTTAACGCTATCACGATATTGGGATTTTGCTTGCTTGTTAAGGCTTATCTAGTATTCAGTTTAGTAGACCTGCTGTACGTACCTGCTGTTACACAAACAAAATGCTGAGCTTTGCCATTTGTTTAACTCTACCCCAATGTAAAGCAACATTAAAACGGAGTATGTATTTCTGATAAGCAAAATACCGCTTTTGGTATAAAATAGGAAATTGCAGTGTCATAAACGGTCAAATGACATCAAATGACCTCATCTTTTGCATCAAAACTGACTGCATCCTGCATGCTGCTTTAGCAAATCGCGCTGCTGTTCATTGTATTTAAAGTAGATTTGTAGCACTTAATAGCATGAAGAACAAATATTGCCACAGATTGTAAATAGAGATCGATTTAAGAACTCTTTGATTCAGAATCATGCCCTGTGCGAGTTATTGTTTTTAATGTTTAAAATACAAGCAAGAACGCAATTTTCTCTGAATATCCAAAAGTTTTCAAATGTTGACTATTTATAACAACAAAAGGTAATATAAAGTGAACATTTTAAATGTAGCCTACATTTTAAACAGTATTGTAAATATTTTTTTTTTTTTATTTTACAACAAACTATAGTTCCAATGAATAACCCATTCATAACTACAGCCGCTTCCTTGCTGAATGAATGAATGAAAGAGGCGACGCCTCGCTCATTAAGAGAGTGACTGCTGCCACCTACTGGCGATTTAGTGTAAATCTACAAGTATCGTTTACCCCCAAATATTTGAGGGGTATATAACTGCAGCTTGGAGATCTCCAAATGGGGGCAGGAACTCCAAAACAGGGTGGGCGCTCCAAAATAGGGCGTGGCTTCCTCCCTTTGACAAACAGGCACATGACACGCACGCGCAATTCCTCCGCCCCACAGCTAATTTTATTGGTTTTGTCAATCACAGTGTTGATTACCTACACTATGCTACACAAATTCTAACCCCTAAACCTACCCCACACCTTACCCTAACCTTAACCAGTGAAACTAACTGCATGGTGGGATTGGCGCTGAATTAGCGTGGCAGACAAACAGTTAATAAGATTATGCAATATGAGATCGTCGAGCCGTTCTGTAACTCCCCAACTGGACTTCACCGGAAAATTTGACCTTTTTAGTTACATTCAGCATCACTACCCCCTCTTACCCTGCGAATTTCAAGAACCAGGACGCCCCCGTTGCTTAAAACAAAGCCATAGAGTAAAACCTTTCCCCGCCCCATTTTGGACATCTCCGGTCTGCAGTTTTATATATTTGGAATATTTCAAGTATATAAAACTGCAGACCCGAGATCTCCAAAATGGGGCAGGAACTCCAAAAGTGGGCAGAACCTCCAAAATGGGGCGGGGTCTCATCACAAAAAGACTTTCCCCATTGGCTCTGGCTTCAGCCTATTGTTATTGACTTACATTTCAAAACTAAACTTTATAAAATAAACAGTTTGTAGTTCTCAAATAAAATAAACTATGCTATATAAATGTGATAGAATGACCTGAAGAGGTCAATAATAACTAGGCAAAAGGGGCCATGGGGTGGCTTTTGTCAACAAGTACATTTTTATTCAGACACATCAAAAATATTAAAACATCACATCACTGATCTTTAATGCAAATACCCACATGAAAAGAAAATAAACATCAAAAGAAATAAAATAAAATAAAATAAAAAACACCAACCATAGATGGCCACAGGTTACCTAGAAAGTGAAAACAGAGATGGTACAGGAGCAAGAGTGTTCTCACAGCAGTCAAGCTCACAGCAATCGCACAGCAAGCCTACAAAAATAACCAAAAAAAAAAAAAAAATAAAGTGATCAACCCACCACACAAACCCAGCCACCTCACCACCGCCATCCACACAGTGAGGTCAACTCAGTGGCTACCGCTGGCTTAAGAAACCAAACCAAACCTACAAAAGAAAAAAACCCAACAACTTAATTAATAGTGGGCAATGCAGATGACAAACGCAAGTCAGCATCAGATCACAATCATCATAAACCCAGTTTCTTTGGGGCCTAACGTCTCCTCTGTCACTCTCGGTCTCCAAATTCACGTAACAAAAGTGATGAACAAACAATATATTAAATCTAAAGTAAACGGCAACCGTGGATAAAGTATAAAAATATAAAAACACATAAGTTAAACAAGATACACCCACTATAATTACTATACAATTTAAAAACATATAAAAAAATACTCCCTTTATAAAAATACAATACCTTTAACATTCACTATTTCGACTGGGACGGTCAAACAACGAACAGCCAGGAAATAATTCAGCCACAACACTAAAACAGAAAAAGAAATAATATTAAAACAAACTCCTAAAAAACTAAATCATCAGTGTTACAACACTACCTCCTTGATTGGTATGTCATATGTTCAGTTCTTGACGAAGCTCCGGCAGTATTTAACGTAAATGCTTTTCTGCTGCCATTCCTTTGAAGTGCTATGTCTGCCGCGACATCAACTCATACGTAAACTACAATCAGTAAAAATAGTGAAGTAATGAGAGAACACCTCTCACAAATGAGTCTTCTTACCTACCCTTCTTTACAAAGTTCAAAATCCGCTGCGATGTCCCCAAAATTAAAAGGGGAAGTGAAAAAGAACAAACAACCTTCACTACCTCCTTATATAACGCTGGGGCTGCTGGGACTTGTAGTGCTCAACCCATATCCAATTACATAAATAAATATGCTCAGTGAGAGCAGAGCCCCAAAGCTTGTGGCCAGTGGTTAATGATATAAACGGGAATCACCCACCAGCCGTCCCAGTGAAGCGCTGGGGAAAGGTTTTACTCTATGGCTTTGTTTTAAGCAACAGGGGCATCCCGGTTCTTGAAATTCGCAGGGTAGGAGGGGGTAGTGATGCTGAATGTAACTAAAAAAAGTCAAATTTTCAAGTGAGGTCCGGTTCGGGAGTTACAAAACGGCCCGACGATCTCATATCACATAATCGTATTAACTGTTTATCTGCCAATCCCGCCGTGCAGTCAATTTCACTGGTTAAGATTAGGGTAAGGTGTGGGGTAGGTTTAGGCGTTAGCGTTTGTGTAGCATAGTGTAGGTAATCAACACTGCGATTGACACAACCAATAAAATCTTTAAAATTAAGCTGTGGGGCAGAGTTTGCGCTGAAGTGGATTGGGGGGAAAATTGCGCATGCGTGTCATGTGCCTTTATGTCAAAGGGAGGAAGCCACGCCCTATTTTGGAGCGCCCACCCTGTTTTGGAGTTCCCGCCCCCATTTGGAGATCTCCAAGCTGCAGTTATATACCCCTCTTTAATTTGGCTATTATTTATTGCTTTCTTTCGCATATTAATAATACACTTAATAGATGTTAAGAATATGACATAAAGATGGTATACAAAACAAAACAAAAAAAAAAAACCCTAGCTTATACAGGTTAGAATGTTAAATGCCACAGGCAGGTACCACTCTTCCAGTCTCTGTTATTCCAGAAGGACATGCTTCTTTCAGATATGCCATCAGTTGTGTTTGGGGGGGGTTCTGGCCTGTTGTTTGTGTTGGGGTGGTTATTATTGCTGCTCTCCCTGCTCGTTCATGACATGCTGCATGGATGGGCAGGGAGTTTTTGCCCAGAACAGAACCATGCCGCCAAACCAAACTGTATATATGTATATATGTGTGTGTATATGTGTGTGTATATATAGATATATGTATGTTTGTATGTTTATTTATTTGAATAGGGACGATACAATAAACATGATTCCAGTCAAAGACTGGAAAAAATGCACTGCACATAGAGATTATTGCAGAAGCTAATTTGTATCTCATGTCCCTAGAAAGGCTTTTCTAAAAAAAAAATCAATCAGTAAAAAAAAAAACAATATATACATAACAAAAATAATCTATACGTAAAAAATAATATATCAAATCCTTATATCCACATACATTACAGACAGATTATAAAACAGCCACATTTTATGGACTCTTCCAAACTTAATTAACGACTAGTAAAAAAACATATAAAAAGACTTTTGTTACGTAGATGCTGCGTGCTGGATGGAACGAGACGAGATAACAAGCAAAAGGTTTAATATAATCCTCAGGTAGCACAAGCAGAAACAAGCAGGAAGATCCACACACGTAGTAACCTTAATAAACAACATTAAAGACCGACAGAGAACTCAGGATACAAACAGGCTTATAAAGGGTGTGCTGATTACCAAGACAGGTGAATGGGATGACGTTAACAAGGGTTAAACCAAAGCAGACAGATCGACGGGGGAAGACAATGGGAGAAACCAAAACAGTCCAATAAACAGAAACACAAGGAGACATGTAACATTACTCCCCCCTCCGAATAGGCGCGACCTCGCGCCGTAGGAAACAAAAAACAAAATAAACAAGAGGGGCGAAAAAACAGCAGCAAAACAGAGTCCATGTGGGGGGGGAGGCTTCGGCGGAGGACGGAAAACAAAAAACAGAGTCCTTAGAGTCCATGGGGGCGACGAAGGTGGGAGGAGCCAGGGAGGAAACAGGAGGGACCCGAAGCAGGAGAAGCAGAGGGAGACCCAGACCGCAGCCATGATGACCCACGGTGGAGCCGATGGAGGGAGGAGCCATGGTGGAGGAAGGGCTGACGACTCCAGGGGGCCGACCGACAGAGGCGGAGCAGCTGGCGGAGGAGCCCGAGGCGGAGACGGAGAGCCGAAGATCCAGGGCGACACCGAGGATCCGGAGGGCCAAGGCGGAGCCCTAGGCTCTGGCGACCAAGGCGTAGGCGGAGATCCGGAGGTCCGCGGCGGAGCCGGAGCGACAGAGGATGGAGGCTGTGCCGGAGGGAGGGAGGAGCCCAACAGAGCCGGTGGGATGGAGCGACGAGGCAAAGCCGGAGGAGTGGAGTCCCGAGGCGATGGCGGGACGACGACCGACCAAGGCGGAGCCGGAGGGACGAGGGAGCCCGGTGGAGCTGGTGGGCCGACGGGCGACGGTGGAGACGAGGGCGCTGAGAGCCGTGGTGGAGCCGCAGGGTCGGAGGGCCGAGGCGGAGTTCTGGACTCTGAGGCTGGAGGCGGAGCTGAGGGATCCTCCAGCCATGACGCCGATGAAAGCTGGCAGACCCGCGGCGAGCCCACTGCACAGGTGGTGGGCTGAGGGTGAGCAGAGGGGCTGTCAGGGGACAGCGGTGGCCAGACAGACCGAAGAGGGGGGGTGGGTGGGAATTCCATATCAACAGATATCTCATGACAGGTAGGTATTTCTGTAGAAAAGTCTATTAAATCCTCAGAGTTGGTTTCCAGAACTTCAGTAAAGAAGTCAATCAAGTCCCCAGAGTTCAGTTCAAGCTCACCCCCAGCGGTGGTGCAGTGGGCAGGGCTCTCCATAGCCCTCTCTTGCTCCACGCAGCACTCCACCGTAGCGGTAGTCGTAGCCGGCTCTCGCACCTGGTCGGACGTGTAGGGCTCTGGCTCTGTGGCGATCCTTTGCTCTGTCGCTCGTGGCTCTGGCTCGTCATCCGCGGTGGGCTCGGGCTCATGCTCCGCATGTCGGGGTGAGGGTTGGCTGGGTTCTGGGTCTGGAGTGGGGCTGACGTCCTCCTTGACGAAGTCAATAGTCCATGACGATCCACAGGACGCCAGCACCCACTCGATGTAGTCCGGCAGGCTCTCTTGAGGACCCTCCCCGGATAGCAGCCCCTTCGTGGTGGTGTTCAGTCCTGCACGGTAGAAAGTGCAAAGGCTGCTATCCGGGAAGTGGGAGTGTTCTGCCAGGAAGATGTAATCACGGGTGTGGTCCTCAAGAGAGCGTTCCCCTGCTTCAGGATGATGAGGAGAACAGTAGGGTCCATAATAGAAAATCAAAAAGAAAAACACTGAGAAACAAGAAAAAAAATAAACGCAGGGGAATAACGCCGGTTAAACTGTTGTTGGTCGGTCTTTCTGTTACGTAGTTGCTGCGTGCTGGATGGAACGAGACGAGAGACGAGATAACAAGCAAAAGGTTTAATATAATCCTCAGGTAGCACAAGCAGAAACAAGCAGGAAGATCCACACACGTAGTAACCTTAATAAACAACATTAAAGACCGACAGAGAACTCAGGATACAAACAGGCTTATAAAGGGTGTGCTGATTACCAAGACAGGTGAATGGGATGACGTTAACAAGGGTTAAACCAAAGCAGACAGATCGACGGGGGAAGACAATGGGAGAAACCAAAACAGTCCAATAAACAGAAACACAAGGAGACATGTAACAACTTTATATCATGTATCACTTTAACTGACGTTTTGCGTGCCTGTACAAACATAAAAGCGTGCCATGGTCACTTATTAAACATGTTATAGCACCGCTCTCTGGACATTTCCAGAGAGAAACAAGGGCGTAGTATCTGGGTATGAGTATGCAGGTGCATATGGGCCTGGGCAGATTGGGGGCTCGCCGAGCCAAGGGGGAAATTTTAATTAAAACGCAAAAGCCCTGCACTTGTCCAACAACTTATCATGTTGATATATATATATATATATATATATATATATATATAACGTAATTCCGTGATTTAGTCAAGGACTGTGAGTGATTTAATTCTAATGTGTGACACAAATGTTAACAGCATCTAGGCTGCTTTAGAGGAATTGTTCACACAAATTCTGTTGTTGTTCTAAACCTCTATGAGTTTCCTTCTGCTGTTAAATGCAAAAAATATAGTTGAAACAATACTGGTAAACACACAGTTGGGACCCCCTTAGTATGAAAAAAAAAAACACTATTGGAGTCAGTGGGGACCAGAAATGTTGAGGAGAACAGGTTTTGAGCGACTTGAGGGTGAGTACATGATAAAAGTATTTTTATTTTTGGGTGAACTATCCCTTTAAAATCTCATCATTTAATGGCAAGATCTCACATAGTCTACTACTACACGTCTTACCTTACACTACGTTCATTTTTAAGACGCAAATGACTGCGTTGATGAGGAGACAGGCATTTTGACACGTAACTATGTGTATTTGAACGTTTAAGTGCAAGGCGCGAAAAAGAGTGCTGTCAGGCGCTGTACGAGCAGGTGCGCACTGTGCTATCAGGCTAAAATCATCTTAACGCGCGCATTTGCAAAAATTAATTCTGCCTTGCTGCTTAATGTCCTTGAACAGTTCTATTTGTTTTAAGCCACAACGCTAAATAAAAGGCTTAGCCTACATCATGACGCGCAAAACGATTTATTTACATATTTCAACCAGGCTATCTCTCAACCCATACGCGAATATACGTTCACTGTAAAAAAAAAAAAAAAAAAAAATCCCGTAAAAAAAAAACGGAACAAGTACTGGCCGCTCATTACCTGGACTTTGTACAAACAGGACTTTTTCTGTTTTAATGGTGTATTTTTATCTGTATCTATCTATCTATCTATCTATCTATATATATAAAGCAAATAAATCCAGCACAATATACAAATTGACCATGGTTTATTTTTACTTCATGTAAACATTCTTAAAAGTGCATTCAATGGCTTTTGTTTGTCTTAAATGGGTTATGACTAAACAATATCATATAATCAATACATTTAACAATGTGTCAAACACTGAAAAATGCCTGTATTATAAAAGACAGTTTAGCTTTAAACAGTAACAGACAGAATTTAAAAAAGAAAAAAAAAAAAAGAAGAAAACATGAGCATCTGTACAATACTGGTGTTGCACTAAAAAGTGGTCACAAAATTTTAACTTCAAACTGTAAAACAGTCAAGATTCAAAACTTTTTTTCTTATAAGAGAAAACAATATTGTTTACAGGGATAGTTCACACAAAAATGTGAATTCTGTCAATTACTCATTCATTACACTTTAATTCATTTTTAGAACACAAATTAAGAGTATTTTTAAGTAAACATGGGTACTTTCTGTCCCTCTATTGATAGTCTATGCAACTACCATTTTCAAGGTCCAGAAAGGTATAAAGACATCGATAAATTATGTGACTCCAGTGGCTTGACAACAGAATTCTGAAGTTCATTATAACTGAAATATCATTAAAATGATGCAATTCATTATAGGGGATGTATAATTTCCCATTTAACTGCATGTTTAATACAAGTGCCATTTTTTTTTTTTTTTTTAAACGTTAAATATTACATGGATTTTCGAAATTGTTCATCCAAGAGTCTTGGAGGAATGCGCAGCCACTTGGTTGCCTTCATCTCAAACCACGTTCAGGATTTCTTCACAGGAAAATTCTAAAAGAAATGGATATAACAAAAAATGAAATTAATTAAACTGAACTACAGAGTAATATGCAGGTTGGAGATGGAAAATCAGTCATACAGTATATTTATCATAAGTTCATTAAATGAACTGCTAACCCTTATACTTGCCAATTAAAACATTGGTTTATAAATTGCTTAAATTACACTTCCAATAGTCTCCATTTGCATCTGTCATTGAGCTTGTCAGATCATCTGTGTCTTACTTCATTATTTTCAGTTAAATAAACAGATACACATTTCATAACTTATGTGTTGCTTACTTCTGTATTAATTCCAATGTAAGTGCCACTTCTTCTGGGTATTTGTAGCTCACAACCGCAACAGTGGTCATTAACTTCTTGAAGGACAGCAATCTTAAACTGCCCATCACCTTAAACACAAAAGACAAAAATGACCATATACATAATGGCAGGCAGTTTGAACACACCTTATACACATAAGGATGATAACATGCAAAAGTCAACAGAATAAATGACTCAATAACTATTTTCTTTCTGATACTTAACACTAATGTTAAATAAAACTGTTAATAAAACAGAATACAAACCCATGGTAAGAATGCAGGTGTGCTTGAGATTCACAGTACAGCAGCAATCACGTCCTGTCATTAGAAAAGAAAATGAAAGAAACACAACGGTCATATTGACATAATGTCGTGTGCATTTGTCCATTAGAGTGCGACAGATAACTCGAGGAGCTAAAGTTACCGCACCGCTGACCTGAAGCGGCATTCTGGCGCGGCTACCGAGTGTCGGACGCCTGTGTTTACACATTCGCTTGACAGACAGCTTGCTAGTAACGTTACCGAATTAATTTCTGTTTTGCATTTTATCTTCCGTGTGTGTGTGTAAAACAAGACAATAAAAGGTCTAAACTTACCTCATTTGGCAGAAAACTCCACGAGGAGGATGTGTGACGATATGCAAAGAATATTGAGTGCGACGGCTCCGACGTTCATTTGCCAAACAAGCCAGACAGCAACTAAGTTAACGTTACGTAAACAATTTATGTGGCATTTAACAACATATAATTTACCACGAAGAGTAAAAACGTGTTTCCCAAATTCGAAAGCCGACATTAAACTGAAACTTTGACCGAGACACTTCGCGTCTTCTCTTCACTGTATTCGCGCCTATATAAGCCACGGAGGTTCTTGTTCCCACAATGCAAAGCGTAATTCAAAAATATGGAAAAGCATCTGTAAAAACCTAACACGGAAAATTTCCTTCAGTTATTAGGGTATATTGACTTTGGCGATCGGCGCTACCCATGGCCAGTCAATCTACTCCACAGCCAATCACGGGCCCCCTCCTTGCTCGGGCCCCGGGGCTTCTTTTTTGCATATCCGTGGCTGACTTGCTACACCAATGGTAAGAAATGACATACATCCGAATGAACGAGACGGAGGGAAGTTAGTGAGGGAAAAACAAACTGAAACACAGCTCCAGAACAGTCTCACTCACATACTTTCTGTCGTGTATATGCACGCCAATACTATAAGTAAATGACAGAATGTCTCTTTTGGGTGAACTGTTTATTTGAGGATGTTTCATCGAAACTGTGACAATAATGTGACAATAATGAAATAAAAATGATAATAAAGTAGACTTGGATCTGTTTCTTACAGTGCCACATTGGAAAAAGGAATGCTGTGTCTCGATCGGACTGAAGACTGGGTGATCTCTCTCATTAACCGGTAAGTTTTTGTTTGTGATGATTTTCTGTCTGAAGTGAATTTAACCCCTTAACTGACGTCACCCCACATTTTTGGACATAGACGTGAAAGTGCACTAGCCGAACTTAAATTGTTATAATTCATGAACGCTTCTGAATACAGGCCTAAGTTGGTCTCATTTTAACGGAGCCAGTCAGCAGATTAAGTGAAATGAATTTACTGCAAAAAATGCACTGTACTATATATATATATATATATATATATATATATATATATATATATATATATATATATATTACAAAATAGTTTTTAATCCAAAATTGCTATAAAAACCTCCTGTTATGATGTAGATTTTTTTTTTTTTTTTTAGGTGCACTCTTGTTGTAAATTAATGTATTACTGTTCCTGTATAATTTGTAACATTACAAAACTGTGGTAAAGTATCTATTTAGCTAGACCTTTTCAACAATATATAGTTTGTCATGATTATATTTAATTGTAATATAATGAAGGTGTCCTGCCAGCGGGACCGTGACAATTAAGGAGTTAAATCATGCTAATAAATACTTATATTTCATTTTCTTTATTTATTTGACAAGGACAGTGCTCATCAATTAACATACATAAAACTGTAAATAAGCCAGATAGTAACTATAATAGTAACTTATTTTATCTCTAGCCAGTTCTTAGAAGGCAGCCTTAAAAAATAAATAAATAAATAAATAAGTTGATCTCACAGTTGTTTAGTTGGCCTGTAACCAGCAAGCTTTCAGTGTTGCGCAGTAGCGTTGCTACAAGTAGTGACGCTACTAGCTTAACTACATTTCTCAGTAGCGTGGTGGTAGCGTCGCTGTTTTCTGAATCAAATAGCTTTTCAGTAGCTAAGATCCTATTTTGATCAAGTAGCGCGGTAGCGTCAACAAAAGCTAAAAGCTATATATTTTTCTATACTTTAAGCTCAAATCGGAAACATAACTGCTACGGATCACTGATCCTGGGTCAGTAAACGACGTCACCGCCACTAAACCTCGTGACGCCATTGGCTCATTAAACTGTCAGTCAAACCGTATTAATCCTCCCGCCTCTCTCGTGAATGAAGTGCGGCGCGCAGTTTGAAGCATCTCAGCGTGTTTGCAGACTTAAGGTAAATAAAGAAGTGTTGATTTAAAAAGTACATGTTTTCTGTATTTATAATACAGCACTGTATTTATAAAGGCTAATGTTTTTTTTTTGCATTCGAGGAGATGAGAAAAGTGTGTCTTAGTCTAGCATTTGTTGTCGAGACAACCAAATTGCTTATGTGAAGCGCTGAATCTTTATATTTTAGCTAAATGTCAGAAGAAAACTGAGCGCCCACGTAGCAACAGAAAACTGTATAATCTGCAATGCAAACGCGTGAATGCAATGCACGTACTGCCTCTATTGTAGCGGTATTGAGAAAAAAACTTAGTACTTGAATTAGTGGTGGGCGCCTTGATTTTAGTCTTTGAAGCAGGCTAGTGCTCTGGGAAGATCTCAAACTCAGAAGAACGAGATGGGGAGTGGGTGGGTGTGGGTTGTCAAATTCATGGCGAAAGGCAAAATGTTTCGGTTCGTTCTTAGCAAAAACAAACAAACAAACAAACAAACAAAAAAAAAAAAAAAAAAAACGATCAGGTTCCATAGCGAAATAAGAATTAAACAGTGTTCTAGTCTAAACGAATTATAATAATCTTTGCTAATATTCTTGACACTTCAAGCTTTGGACTTTGCAGTATCGAATTATGCCTTTACTATGACCAAAATGCCGGAATATGCTATTCAGCTGTTTGATCGCGCACTATCACTGCAGCCTGTTCATTTGAAAAATAAAACACAGTCACCCAAAAGTTACATAGTCAATTTAAATAGTGTGTGTTACGTGCAGTTCAGCGTGAACACCGGCCCCGTGGCACATTTTTGCTCATCATGATATTTTCCGTCTACGTGCATGAAGTACAAAGCTTACCCAATGCATAATTTCGCTTCAAATACACTGCAGATATGGAAACATTTGTATTTGTGGCGAGAGAGGTAGTCTACATAAGCCCAACTTTACTTTCAGTTTTGCTTTAAATTTGTTTTGGATTGTTTAGGCAAATTTATTTATTTATTTATTTATTTTTTCATCCTCGTTCGGTTCTGAATACGGTTAAAGTTAAAGGATTTGTTGTGGAGTGAGGGAAATAATGTGGGAACATTATAACATTACGCTGTAGGCCTGTTCATTTCAGAATATAATAAAATGTGACTTATAGGCCTAGCCGCCGTGACCTGTCGGGTTTAATTTTTCCTCTCAAAGACGTACAGTTTCTGTTAGCATGTTTTTTTAAAAAAACTTCGGCAAACGAAAATAGCCGCTTGATTCGGTTAAATATTCTTACTGTCAGTTAACAAATTTACAATAGAATTTAGCTTTGCTTCCCAGATAGTAACAGGGTCTGGGCCAAATCTGGCTTACATTTGGCACTTGTTTTTTATTCACAGTCTTGTATTCATGAAATCAATTACTATCTTTAAAAATGGCAATAAATTAAAGTGCTGTTTTTGTGCGGTCTGTCATATTTCAGTAGCTATATACAGCAAAACTACAGCA